>NC_052625.1:46186418-46439326 GCF_016161935.1 Mauremys reevesii
TCTTCAAGCACAATAAAGAGGACAGTTAAATTTTACATAAAATAAAAACTCAGCATCACCACTTCCATTTGAATAGTTCAGATATTAAAAATCCTACTTTGTTGAGTTCTGCTCGTAGAGCATCGTTGGCTTGCTGCAAGTCCTGGTTTATCTGGTCGCACGGCAGATCCCCTGTCAGTAAGTCATGTAGCTGATGAAACACTTCTTAGAAATGTAGAAGACTGGGGGGGGAGGGGTAGGAGAGAGAAACACACTCTAGTTACATGTTTCTTGTCAAGTTACTATAACTATTAACACTGGAAAACGTGGGGGAGGGACTGTAAATTGCCTCTTTAAAAAGTTACTAATTACACTAAAGCGCTCTCTGACAGAAGCAAAAGAGTTTAAAACCCATTTTTAAGTAAAGCATAAATTCTGTTATGGCCACTAATGGCCATGACTCACTTTGGCCAATCAGAGTAGCCTACTTCATCTGCTACACCAAGACAGGTGGATCAAAAAAATACTAGCAAATAATGGAATGAAGCTTATATATCGATTCAAAAGTAGATCTCCATAACAACATTGAGCATTACAACTAAGCAACCAGACTAATCCCCAATAATCATGATCCTTTGGGGTGCGGGGAATTCCCTTCTTTGCTATGATTACATGTTTAGCTTATTGCTGTCAAAATGTTTTTCATGAGGAAAATGCCTTAGTTATTTTCAATTTGACTTAACACATGACTGGGCAGCAACAGAAGTTTGGTAGAGGGGCATTGACTCCTCCCGCCTCAGGTCTGGGGGAGCAGAACTTCACTAATGCACACCTCCTAAGATCCTTAGGAATCTAGCCCATCTCCTGCAACCATTAGGAGATGCAAAGTAGATATCCATCTGGGTATAATTCGTTTTTGAGGCTTCTTCCAGGCCCCACGGTCCTTATGGTTGGGGCTCTACATGAATTTGAGAGGGGATTTATATGAGGGAATAGGGCTATGAGGGGCACGGGACTTTTAGTCGGGGGTGTTGGGGTTGGTAAGGAAAAGAGAGGGCTGAGTGGGGGAGCAGAAAGCAGAGGAAGATAGGGAGGGAAAGCACTAGTGGCGTCTCCTGGCAACAAACCTCTCTGCCAAACTTCTCTTGGCAGCAGCTGCAGGACTCCCCTCTAACAAATCATAGCAGATTGTCAGCTGGAGAAGGTAGTGAAGTGCTAGTGCTTCCCCTCAGCTTTCTCCTAAGCACCCTCCTATCCTCCAGCAAGACACCTGCTCCATCCCATGTCCTCAAGCTCCCCCACAGCCTGTTCCCACTCTCATTGCCAGCCAGAGACCCATCCTATGAAGTCCCCACCCTCTTGGATCCCAGTGATCCATTTCCCCAAATCTTTATGTCTCCCCACCCCCTTATTATACCCAGCCTCTCTGCCCTCAGACCCTTTCCAAAGGCCCACTCCTACCCTGGCTTGGCCTGCCAGGAGCAGAAGAATGCAGGCGGGGAGGGTCAAACTCAGGAAGAAGTGAGCAAATTATTAGCAAAATGTTCAAACTTTTTTCTGATTTTATTTTTTGTCATCGAACTATAAATTAGAGGTGAACACATTGGTAGCCTGCCTGCCCAGCCTACCTTGAAGAAATACGGATTCACTTCCTCTTACCAAGTTATAACCACCAGACTACTATTATCACCAGCTAGGGAACATGGCTTTAGTCAACTTAATTCGTGGTAGGCCAGTAAATTGTTTCACTAACAAATACAGATCCATTCAAGGAACTGAGAGGGCGTGGGACCAGCAGGGCCCCATGTACCGGCGCATAAGCACAGGGCTCCAGAGGTTGCCAAAGCTGGCCCTGGGGGTACCATTACGGGGAAAAAATTCTGACAGCGTGCATGTGGGCGCACACACATCAAATATGGAATCGTCAGCGTTTTTTCTTCTACATGGACAAATACTCAATGAACAACTTGTTCACTCTGGTAATAGCAGTCTGGAGGCAACTTTAAACTTGTGAAAAAATGGGTCTTGTCTTACCTTTTCCTTTTCTTTTATTTTCTGTTCTAAGGACCGACGATTATTTTCGACAAATTGTCTCTGATGACTCAGTAGGTCGTCCATTTTTTGCTCCAACATTTCACGCTATACAAAGTTTAATCATAAATCACAGTGATGCAAGGGTAATATTTATTATTTGTACTACAATAGCAATCCCGCTCCCGCAATCAGGATTGAAATCCCACTTTAGTAGGCAGTGTTTAAAAAAAAAACAACAACAAAAAACGACATACATACGAGGAAGTCATGGTCTCTGCCCCAAAACTGCTTACAGTGTTCCATGACTTAGTGAACACTCACACAGGTATCCCATACCAAACTGAGAACAGATTACACTTGGCTAGAAGACAAGTGTGTGCTAAAGTTTTAATAAGTGTTTAGGCACAGGAGATAAATTCAATGCAACTTTAAACTTACAGAGAATCGGCACATTGATTGATCAGAAAAAAATTACTGAACTATTTTGAACATATTTACTAATATAATCTGCAATTCAATCGGATTTCAAACTCATGTAAAGAAGCTAGACTATAATAAGAAAAGCTCTCAACAGTCACAGCTAGAGGTTATGGTGACAGCTATGCCAGTAACTCAGGTAATTTACAAGTAGCATCACTGTGACATCAGAAGCAGCAACCAATCAATCTTTCCTCTGCACTTTGCTATCAGTCAGTGAAGTGGAGAGGGCCTATTCACAGGTCAAAAGTTCTCATCGTTAACTTACTTGAACATCTGTATACAAACATGGTAATAACCCTGGATTGACTCATTGTCCCTGGCCTCAACCTACTCGCAGCTAAGACCTTCTCTCAATGGGGTCCTCACAGAGGTAGCAAAGAACAGCCATTACCGTACCTCTGCAGAGGCAAATTCTTAACCCCCATTCATATGATGGTATAATCTTCAGCATCCCGTATATAGGATGTAGGAAGCAGCAGAATTTTCTAACAAGCAGCAGCATTTTCTAACATTCTTAAGTAGGCAGCAGAATGTGCATGCATAGATAAAATCCCTGACAGCAAAGAGTAGGTGACAACCATCACACTTACAGAAGACATATGTGGTGGTGCCTTTCCCCGTGGCAACATAACTTCTTTAATCTAAGTGTGTATGGAGGGGCAGAAAGGGGATGGGAAAAGAGTTAAGCTAAAGAGAAATATGAAGAATTGTGGAATCCATGACTTGCATGAGCTACAATGTTCTACCCAATGCACACGGAAATTGTGGAGCTGCAACAATTGGCAGAGGCCAAAACATTCAGCTGGACTAACTTCCCCATGTTAAATAGGGTGAAAAAGCCAATGATTTTCAAAGAAGAAGACAGTGGTGCTGTTAAAATGTCTTTTTATGACACTTTCAAATGGCTTTAGGATATATAAAATATCTGTGTTTCTTAGATATTTGCTATCGTTATTCACTCTACCGCAATAACAATACTGCATTGCTGGCTGCCTCATTAGAGAGCTGGCCTGCTATTTGTTCAGTCTATCAGAGCAACTTATCCATAAAGGAAAACTTTTCAAGGTGCAGATCTTCCCCACAGCACACACCCACGTAACTGGTATTAAAAAAAAAAATTTTAAAAAATGAAAAGGTAGGGGAAAAAAGGAACCAATCACTAATCCCAAAAGTCATAGAGCAGCAGATGATCCACTAGTTTCCATGGTTCTCCTGCTACGTTGTCCAGTATATTAATGCAGTGGCTGACCCACTAAACCAAACAACCACTTCATGCAGTGGCAAGGAAGCTCCTGCAGAGAAAGGAAGTGCTGTGCAGGCTGCTGAAATCTTGCCCACCCTATCCCATATAGCAAAGTCTAGGCCTCTTCATGGATATGGAAAGATGGGGCCAAATAAGGATTTGCCTCTTAATGAAAGGCTGGGTTTGACTGGCTTTATTTCTTTACTCTTATCAGTGTACACCTGTTTGGCATCTGTTTTAGCTAGCAAAAAAAAAATCCATTTTATATGATTAACACACGTTTGCTCCACTAATGCAAATTATTTCAACGTTTCAATTATATCAGAACTATAGCCACAGAAATTTCTTGGCTTCCTTGCACTGAATACAAGAGGGCCTTTTCCCCCTTGATTCTTCTGCAGCAAAACAGAGAGGTCTTGGAAGGACCCAAGATCTTGCATTCTGAGCACTTTAAAACTCTTCAGTAAGGTGTGTGAATTCTTTCCTGTCATGGAAGGGATCCAGAGGTACCACCAGAATTTAGAGGGTCCAAAGGATAGAGAAAAAATCTGTCCTGGATCATGCAGGTCTGTGACTCTAAGTGGACAGCACTGTTCTCTTTTCTTGTTTATGTACCAGCCTCACAGACTGCAATACAGTCCTACTAATAGGCTTTATTAACTTCTGCCTGTGCTGGTGCTGCATAAGCAAAAGTATGAGATGTTTTAGCTCATATAAAGCTATTTAAATCTTTTAAGGGCATAGGGAAATGGTGGACTTAAATATACAGTAGAACCTCAGAGTTACCAACTCGGGAATGGACGTTGTTCGTAACTCTGAACAAAACATGATGGTTGTTCTTTCAAAAGTTTACAACTGAACATTGTCTTAACATAGCTTTCCAACTTAACTATGCAGAAGAAAAAATGCTGCTTTCCCTTCATTTTTTAGTAATTTAACACAGTACAGTGCTGTATTTGCCTTTTTTAGCCGGGGGTGGGGTGGGGTAGAAGGGATGTGTCTCTGCTGCTGCCTAATTATGTTCTTCCGGTTCCAAACGAGATTTGTGTGGTTGACTGATCAGTTTGTATCTCTGGTGTTTGTAACTCTAAAGCTCAACTGTAAATTATGGAGCCACCATTAGCAAGCACATACATAGTTAAGCTTTGTTGGAGAACTGTGTAATGAATTGTGTTAGTGAAATGTGTACTAAGTAATGTTAGAGAAATTATTATATACAATTCTGGAAGAAAATAGGAATGTTTGCTTTTTGTATGTAGTTCTGCTGCTTGAGATTGTCAGATTTTGCTGAAACAGTTTTTGTGTCTCATCTATAAAGTTCTTGACCAAGCAGATAGCAGGGTAGAGAAGAGAGCTGTTAGCTTTCAGTAAGTCAGGTACAATCCCTCATCCCCCCACCCATCCATTCAATCAGCTAACAAGTTTTTTTTTTAATCACAATATTAAGAAAATTCACTGCTTGTTCTCTCACCTTATTCTTGGCTTTGATTATTTCAATGACAGAAGACCCCAAACTCTTCATATATTCCATAGTTACTAAAAAGCTCTCAACAGTCACATCTAGAGGTTATGGTGACAGAGCTATGCCAGTTACTCAGGTGATTTACAAATAGCATCATTGTGACATCAGAAGTACCAACCAATCAATCTTTCCTGTGCAATTTGCTCAGTAACTCAGGTGATTCATAAGTAGCATCATTGTGACATCAGAAGTGGCAACCAATCAATCTTTCCTCTGCACTTTGCTATCAGTCAGTGAAGTGGAGAGGGCCTATTCACAGGTCAAAAGTTCTCATTGTTAAATTACTTGAACATTTGTATACAAACATGGTAATAACCCTGGATTGACTCAATGTCCCTGGCCTCAACCTACTCCCAGCCAAGACCTTCTCTCAATGGGGTCCTCACAGAGGTAGCAAACAACTGCCATTACTGTACCTCTGCAGAGGCAAATTCTTAACCCCCATTCACATGATGGTATAACCTTTAGCATCCTGTATATAGGATGTAGAAAGCAGCAGAATTTTCTAACAAGCAGCAAAATTGTACAAGTCAGGTACAATCCCTCATCCCCCACCTGCCTATTCAACCAGCTAACAAGTAAAAACTCAAGGCCACAGAAACAGATGAGTACGAAGAATAAAAATTGCAGTTGTACTATAAGTACAACTGCATGCAGCCAGGGAGCGTGACAGCAAGGAATAGCTGCGATGGGAACTACACAGATATAAGTAAGTTTTAGCAGGATAAGCAAAAAATGTATTAATCTGGGTTAGTTATTGTGATTTATGCAGGCGAATCTTTTAATCGGGGCCGGCTCAAAACCCCAGCACGCCACGCACGCGCGTCGGGCGGCATTTTCCCAGGAGGGCGGCAGGCGGGTCCGGCGGACCTTCCGCAGTCATGCCTGCGGGAGGTCCACCGGAGCCGCCAGACCAGCAGACCTCCCGCAGGCATGACTGCGGAGGGGGCGCTCGTCCCGCGGCTCAGGTGGACCTCCCGCAGGCATGACTGCGGAGGGTCTGCTGGTCCCAAGGCTCGGGTAGACCTCCCGCAGGCATGACTGCGGACGGTTCCCTGGTCCCGCGGCTCGGGTGGACTTCCCGCAGGCATGCCTGCGGAAGCTCCACTGGAGCCGCGGGACCAGCGCACCCTCCGCAGGCACGTCCCCTGGAGCCGCGGGACCAGCGCCCGGCAGCGCGCCCCCTGCGGCATGCCGCCCTGCTTGGGGCGGCCGGATTACTAGAGCCGCCCCTGCTTTTAATTAGGGGGTTAGAGTAGAATATATATGGATAAAGACACAGATGAGGTAGCTTCCTCTACTGAGTCTGCGCAAAGTTACAGAACAGAGGATTAAAAAATAGATGATTGACATAATAGTGGAGAAGAGACAGAGGAAAAATAGCCAAGCATAGCAGAGATTTGAGAAGAGTCACCCTGTCCTCAAGAAAGATAACTTGTGCACTTCCTTGTCTTGCCTTATCTTTTTTTGCATGTTTATGTAGCATCATTGTGACATCAGAAGTGGCAACCAATCAATCTTTCCTCTGCACTTTGCTATCAGTCAGTGAAGTGGAGAGGGCCTATTCACAGGTCAAAAGTTCTCATTGTTAACTAACTTGAACATCTGTATACAAACATGGTAATAACCCTGCATTGACTCATTGTCCCTGGCCTCAACCTACTCCTAGCCAAGACCTTCTCTCAATGGGGTCCTTACAGAGGCAGCAAAGAACAGCCATTACCGTACCTCTGCAGAGGCAAATTCTTAACCCCCATTCATATTGTTGGTGTCACTAGGCCTAAGTAAACCAAAGTTGTGACTACAGGCCTGAGTGAACCAGAGGTCTTCCATGCTGTGAACTTTAACCAGCCTAAGATGCTAACAGACAGCAAGCAAAATGTGTAACTGTCAGCTGTTTCAGCTTGCAGATGCAGGAGTTTGAAGGGGAGGAGGGGGAGAGGGGGGAGAAAAATCTGTATGCGTTTGTGCTGTGAAGGCCAGAGATAAACATGCGGATGAGAACTTTTCTAACACGCTGAAATGTAATGCCTAATGTAACTGCTGTTGGGAAGGGAGGGGTGAGGGGAAAAACCGAACAAAAGGCTTACACAAACAAGGGGGGTATAAATGCTGGGATCCCGCCTGCGCGCGGGTGTGCAGGATTTGAGAATGGTTTTTCTCCCTGGCACCTTATTTGGGCTCAAATAAACCTGGTTTTTGCTTCTCCACCCTGGTGTGATAATTAGTGCTACGCACACCGGGCAACGAACCTGCTGTTGCTCCGCCTCGGGCTCTTTGAGCCGGCAACAGTTTTGGCGTCCCTGGGTGGGCTAGAGGCAAAATTGTGCCTTGCCCGGACTCCTCCAATGGCCGGTGGACGATGGTCACAGCTGACGCCCAGCGCGCACCGGTGCCTTTACCGGGGGCCTCGGCAGAGACGCGTCAGACTGACCTTGGAGGACACAACGGTGCAACGCACTCAGATAGTGGAGAAGCTGTTGCAGGCGACGGTGAGGAACCGGTCCTGTGGATAAGGTCGGAACAGTCCAGTGCTGTGAACCTTTTTTTTCCTGTTAAGACCTGGGGACGCCCAGTGTCTCCCTAGAGTATGGGGCAGGGACAGAGTACAGGCAGGGCATGGTGTACACCCTTAGAATGCATTCTGGTGAATTGGAAAGTGTTTGAATCAGATCCATTGACTAAAAGTAAACTGAAAAGATTTTATACAGTAGACTGGCCTCAGTATCAGTTAGAGAGCCAGGAAAGGTGGCCACCAGAAGGATCACTTAATTACAACATGATCCTTCAATTACTTCTGTTTTGTCAGCGAATGGGTAGCTTCTGAAGCTGTTTGTATAGAGAGCTCTTGTAAAAATCCCTCATTATATGCCCCAGAGCTGCACTGGGAGGAGGACTGTCCATGGGAATGTCTGTCTCTGTTGGGCTCATGCCATCTGAATTTATTGACTGTGCAGCAAGATAAGATGTATCGTGGTAATAGGAAACAATGGCCTTGGTGCAGTGATGAGCTGCCAAAATCTTAACAACGGGTTCCCTATAAAAAGTTCTGATTTAAGGGATGTGCGACAGCATGTATTTTTTGTACCAATAGGGTTACCATACGTCCATATTTTCCCAGGAGGTGATTAAGAACCGAAAAGCCTGACATGTCCAGGAAAATACAGATGTATTTTAACCCTACCTAAAGTTCTTTTTTAAAAAGATGGGGCTGAACTAGAAGTGAGCTCCGTTTCACATGTGTGGGTGGTGATCAGGGACAGTCTCAATTTTTGGGTCTTTTTCTTATATAGGCTCCTATTACCCCTCACCCCCGTCCTGATTTTTCACACTTGCTGTCTGGTCACTCTAGGGTGTGCACATGTGTGGGTCCCAGCTGCTCCCTGCCCCCACCCGCCTCATTGAAGCAGGTGTGCAGGGTTACTGCCCTGGGAACTGCAGGGCACCAGTGGATGTGGGGCTGGCTGCAGATAGGGGTGTGGGGCAGGGCTAGCTGGAGGCAGGGAGTGACACGGGCTGGCTGCGGGCAGGTGATGCAGACGGGCGGGCTGCGGGTGGCTGTGGGCAGGGGGTGGCTGCAGGCAGGGGGTGGCTGTGGCAGGGGCTGCAGGCAGAGGCTGGCTGCGGGCAAGGGCTGGCTGCGGGCAAGGGCTGGCTGCGGGCAAGGGCTGGCTGCGGGCAGAGGGCGGCTGCGGGTGGCTGTGGGCAGGGGGTGGCTGCGGGTGGCTGTGGGCAGGGGCTGGCTGCGGGCAGGGGCTGGCTGGGGGTGGCTGTGGGCAGGGGTGGGGCAGGGGCGGCTGTGGGCAGGGGCTGGCTGTGGGTGGCTGGGGCAGGGGCTGGCTGCGGGCAGGGGCAGCTGCGGGTGGCTGTGGGCAGGGGCTGGCTGCGGGCAGGGGCTGGCTGGGGTGGCTGTGGGCAGGGGTGGGGCAGGGGGTGGCTGGGGGCAGGGGGTGGCTGGGGGCGGCTGTGGGCAGGGGGGTGGCTGGGGGTGGCAGGGGGCAGGGGTGGGGCAGGGGGGTGGCTGGGGGCAGGGGGCAGCTGCGGGTGGCTGTGGGCAGGGGGTGGGGCAGGGGCTGGCTGGGGGCAGGGGGTGGCTGGGGGCAGGGGTGGGGCTGGCTGGGGTGGCTGGGGAGGGAAGGCGGGGAGGGGCGCAGATACTCACACGGGGGGGGGGGGCTGGGAGCAGCAGGAGGCAGCCGGGGACTCACCTGGCAGCAGCAGGAGCCCCAGGGCCAGAGGTCCAAAGAGCAGGAGCAGCAACAGGGCCAGGAGGCAGCTCACATGGCTCTCGCAGCACAGCGCGGTGCCCCCCGGCGGCCGGGAGGAGGTACAGGCTTCCCAGGCAGAGCCCATCAAAGCTTTCCTCGCAGGGAAGCTAGTTAACAAGCGGTTCTAAAACCGCTTCTAAATTTAACAACGGGTTCGTGCGAACCGGCTCCAGCTCACCCCTGCCTTGGTGTGTGTGTGTGTGTGTATACCAGTGTGAGTGTCCATTACTGGCAGACGCCCAGACTACCCTGTGAAGCGATTGCTAATGATCAGGAGTAGTCTAACGCAAGCCCGGTAACTAGTGGATCTTTAGGAGATCCGACCCACGGTGGGCTGACTCAGCCTGGCATCGTCCGGCGAGGAAGCTGCCTGGGTCTAGGAATGTGTGAACCCATCTTCCCTCCCCCCACTTCCTTTCCGTGTGGGCTACTGACAGTCTGATCATCTCACTGGATGCAATCAGAGTACGCGGCGCCGTGTCTCCCAGAGACTAGCCGACGCTCTTTGCTGAAGGGAGGTGTAGGAGAGTCATGGTCATCCCCGTTAATCTCTCCTGTGTGAGTGCCCTGTAGGGAGAGATCCTTAGTTTATGAGCCACTAGCGCGGACAGGGCACCCTCTCTGTGTGTGTAAGTGGAAAATGGGTAAGGGAGAGTCTAAAAATTCTACCTCACCCCCTAAGGGTACCCCAGCATAGTACATGTACGTACATTATGGTCCTAAAACCTGCAGGTATTTAGAGAATTGGAATCTTCACATGCGTGAAAATCCATCTAAACAGTGCCCATTAGAAGGTATCTTCAATCTAGATAAGATCATATATCTCAGAGGAGCTTTTAATCACAAAGAAAAGCCTCTGACACAGTGTGAGCAATTTGTCTAGGAACGGGTTAATTTGAAATTCAGCGTGTCCCAGAGATGAAGGGAAAAGTTATGTGTTCAAGGTCAAGAATCAGCACAGACTATGTTAAGTACAAAAAAAAACTGCTTTCAGCCCCAGCTGGTTGTGGAAAATAGAGACAGAGGCAAACCAAAGGCAATACAAGTTACAGAACTGAAATTGCATTTGCAAAGCTTAACGGTTCAGTGAGATCCAACAGTTTTTGCAACCCTGAAGCCGGACAGGCAGCTGACCTGAACTGGAATCTCTGAAAGAGACGCCGCAGGAGAGTCCAGGGTGTAAAAGAACAGCCATTCCAAGAGCAGAAACATGTTGGAAATTCTGGACAAGCTGTATACAGGATAATCTCCCGTCCACCTATTCCCCCTTCTCTGACCATTATACACAGACGTGGCCAGTCTGGATATGTGTAAGTATTAAAGTGGCTTAAGGCCTGGAGCATTCATATTTTTCCTGAGTGATGTGGGAGTGTTCCCAACACTCTCCATTGTTGTTTTATTATTTTTAATGAAGCTTTAAAATTTGGTTATATGGTGTGTTTTCTTCCCAACCTCCTGCAATGTCAGTCTGATCACCTGACATGAGGAATAAATTGGTAACAGAAATTTGTCACAGTTTGGTGAGCAATTAAGAATGGGGGAGCCCTGTAGAATTTACACCATCTATCTGTTTTACCCTTGTTATTTTATGTTTGCTTTTTTTGGTATTGTTGGTGTTATATGATAAGGATTGTATGGTTAAAGGTGAGCCCTAATAGAATAAGGAAACACTATTTAGTTTTGCTGCACTATCTGGTTTTGGTTCTGTTCTGTTTAACCGGTTACTGTTGTTTTTCTGCTCTGTTCATTTGGGCGTTAGGTGTGTGGGCGGAACTGAACTTCTCGTTCGTAATTCCTCAGGGTGGAAGCCATGTGTGCGATGAAGCTCTGAGGTTGTATTGAGATCCTACTGTCCCGCCCCCCTGTAACGGACAATGTAATAGAAGTAGGAAAAATCTGTCTTAGACTGTAATTTTCTCTGCTCTCTGTGTAATTTTCTTTTCTGTTTAAGTGTCAGCAGACAAATGGGTGGGTCTCTGGGTAGACCCCCTAAAGGGGTTTGGATTATGTGTTAAGTAAATGGCCTTTACCCAATGGCCATGCATTTTTGCCAGGTGGCAAGCCTTACTAGGGAGGACTCTGGTAGTCTTCTGAGTAGAAATGTTTTAGGGAAAAGACCAGAAGGGTAGGGGCAAGTTGAGAAGCCCAGCCTCCTAGCTAAACTGGTAGTGGATGGAAGACCAGGAAAGGGACGGTTCAGCGAGAAAAGCAGGATCGGGCCCAGGCGGGCAGGCAACAGACAGAGAGATTGGAAAACAGGTTGGAAACTTTTGAGGGTGTAGTGGAAAGAAGTGAATATACGCATGAGGATTTCAAATACTCAGAAGGATATTTGGAATGGTGATTTGAATTGGTAAGTGGCTGTTGAAAGGCAAGCAAGTGATTTAAGGGAAAAGCAAGTGATTTTTAAGGGAAAGTGAAAAGTTAACTCTGTAGTTGCTAGGGGGAACAGCAGTTGAACTTTGTAAAATACTAAAGAGAAAAGTTTTTGGTGTCTTTGAAATGTTTGTAAATAAATTCAGGCAAAGAAAATATGGGGTAATTCTCCTGTTTTGCCTAAAATTAACAAGAGTATTTGTATATTTTAAGTAATGATTGACTGCCCAGAAGGGATAGATCTCTGTTTTTGTCTTTCAGATAATCAAAGAAAACTAATGCCAGCTGAACAGCATTCAACATACCATACCATGCATTTACTAACAGAGTAAAAATTATGTTTTGTGTTCTATGTTCTGTCTTGTGGTGTTTGTCTCATGGCCAGAATTGTTGTGTTTAATATTTTTATGGGATGGTCTGATTTAAAATCAAGTGGCAGTGTTAAATTGAAATGCAGATACTTGTTTTGTTCCATTTAGAATACAAAGTGTTTGGATATATCAGAAAAATGTGATATACTAAAGTCTAATACATTTTCTTAAGTAAGAGAAAGAAAGAGAAAAAGTGATATACTTTAGTGATATACTTTAGTGATATACTAAAGTCTAATACATTTTCTTAAGTAAGAGAAAGAAAGAGAAAAAGAGAAATTGATATACTTTAGTGATATACTTTAGTGATATACTAAAGTCTAATACATTTTCTTAAGTAAGAGAAAGAAAGAGAAAAAGAGAAATTGAAAGGCCTTTAAAAGTCTGGTTGGCACAATTTATATTTATTTTTTGAACTTGGATAGTGGCTGTAGATCAGTTTCACTTTGTTTTTTACTAGCTTCATTTTCTGATTCTTATGCATTGGCACAACACTGCAGTGTTTAGGCCACAAATTTTGCAGAGGTTCTTTGTCAGGGGTTCTCAAACTGGGGGTTGCAACCCCTTAGGGGGTCGTGAGGCTATGATGTGGGGGAGTCTCAAGCTGTCAGCCTTCACCGCAAACCCTGCTTTGCCTCCAGCATTTATAATGGTGTTAAATATATTTTAAAGTGTTTTTAATTTATATGGGGGTGGGGGACTTGCTATGTGAAAGGGGTCACCAGTACCAAAGCTTGAGAATCACTGCTCTTTGTTTATAAGAACTACCTCCACTGGAATTTTCTAAAACATTATTAAAACATTTCTATTTGGTCTTAAGTTTTGAAAAAGCTGCTTCTGAAGAAAAGCTATTAGAAACCTATATTTGGGGCCAAATTTAACCCAATAGTGTTCATTTAACTTATTCAATGCATGTCTCCCTTTTTGGAAGGGGCCTTTTGTAAATATCATATAGGGTCTTTTTTTTCACATCACTAAAACCACTTATCTAAAAATCAAAACTGTTTTTTTCATGATACACGTGTGTGTGTTTGGGGAGGCTCAGAATCTATAGTTTCTTTTCCACAGACTTCAATGGAATTTTGCACATGAAGAACAGTAGTCATCAATTTCAGATTATTAGCATGTGAAATGAATGATCTGATCATTCTTTTATGAGGACCTATTCCACTGGTACTCTATCTGCGAACAAACAGATGGCAGCCAATGGCAGTTGAGAATTTTCCTTTTTTCGGTCACTGACCCTTCTCCCTGCCCCATCCCCTTCCTCCCCCCCCAACACCCCCCAAAAAAACCCAGACAAACTAACAAACAAACAAACAAACAAACCAACCAACCAACCCACCCTTCAGGCTTCCAAAGCTGAAACTTCATCTTAGGTTTGCAATTAACTTTACAATGTGACCGTGCACATAAACTAAGCCTTGAATGAAAACTCTTCCCATTTAAACTAACAGTAAGCAAAGGGTGAGTGTTTGAATTGAGATAACTGTCCTGCAGAACAGCATTACTATTTAAAAAATGATCTTTTTCAAAGACCACTTGCCAATGATTTTGGCTTAATTGGATTAAAGCAGAAATCTAAGAAAGGAGACCCATCCATTCACTGAAAAAAAAATGGAGGATACAGACACTGTCCCAAACACTTCCAACAAGGTAACAAAATTTACTGACAGAAAATCTGAAGACCAAAGACAGAATGGCAGAGCAGAAGACATGAAATGGCCTTAAGTCACCTGTCACCTTATCTGCTGAAGATAAGGTTCTTCCTATAGTGTTTATTAAATGTTTACAAAGACTTCCAAGTGGGTATCCTGCACAGCTGCACTGACACTAGGGCTACACTACAGCTTAAGTCGACATAAGGTTTGTTGCTCAGTTGTGTGAAATTAGTCACCCACCTGAGCGACATAACTTACACAGAGTTAAGCGTCGGTGTGGACAGCACTGTGTCGACAGGAGACATAGCTGCCACCGCTTGCGGGGCCCGGAGGAATTAAGCCAACGGGAGACCTCTAGACCTCTATCCCATCGGCTTAGAGTGGCTACACTAGAGAGCTTAAGCTCAGAAGACTTCTCAGTTGAAGAAGCTCCAGATGCTCATTCTACTATGGTTCTAGTTTAAGCAGGCAAGGATCTCCCTGAAAAATGACTTCTTGATAGAACAGATTACTCTACAGAACCTGCCAAAGAATTAAATTCAAAAACACAATAAAACAAGTCAGTTTCTGAGCTCAGTTAATTTTTTCATACTGGAAAAACTTTATAAACCAAGAAAATAATTAATAAACATGTATATAGGGTTTTACCCAGAGATCTCCAAAAGTCTTACACGTTGAGTAGGTATTTTACTCCCCTTTTATATATAAAACAGTCTTCAATGAAGTCCTTAAACACAGAGGGTTTTAATTCTCTTTAAAAAAAATAAGATGTTCTTATTTACAAAGTAGATTTAAAGTCATAACTACACTTGCAAGATACCTTGGTTCTGTGTTTTTAACTGCTCGATGACGGAAGAATTACCACCATTTTCAGGGAACTTGTTGTTGAAATCTGTCTTCTTTGATCTTAAGCCACTGTGACTAGGAATTGCCTCTTATCCCCATGGAAAATGGGATGAAGTAAAAACCTCTCTTTAAAGGGTTTCTTGACTGCTGGATGAAGGACAGCTGTGTGTCTTTTCTTGTTGCCACGAGAACACTGATGAAGAAGCCTGATGCCGAGCAATCTTTCTGTGACTCTTAGTACTTTGAGGATGAGAATGATTTATTTTCTATTTAAAAAGAGTGGGGGAAAGCATATCTACCTTTACATAGCTGACAATTCATAAGAGAATTAATTCACTTCTGTATGGTGGAAATAAGATAGGGCAATTGGTCAAGCTGTCAGTTGCAATTTTGGATAACAGAGTCCGCGACACAGATCGTCCATCAGCACAAAGTACTATATGATTTACACCAGTCTGCTTTTATACCCCCAGCAGTCAACTGACTGGAATACTTTGCTTATTAACATCACAGGCAGCTGAAGAGGGTTGGGGGAGTACTATCTGCAGTTCAGATATATCTAAGCTGGCCAGCATCTCAATGGCAAGAAGTTTGACCTGTGGTTCCTTATATTTAGTATATCAAGTTTTTTGTTTTGTTTTTAAGAGAGGCATCCTATCAGTTAACATTGAGGTACCTTCCTGCACATTCCTCACGATCAGATCGGTTTTGTCAAGCTAGCTGTTGACAGGCATAATATTCATTTTTGTATTTCGTTCTAGACTTACTGTGCATTAGAACGGATCCTCATTTGTGTTCTGTGGACAAATATAGCTACATTTTAGACTGTGGGCTCTAGTCATCTCCAAATGTGTGGTGATCCCATTAGCAAGAATTCTACATGTAAATCATTCCACACACAAGAGAGAGACACTCATTTATTTGCACTTACTTTTACAAAATCCCTGGACTCAAAAAACGTGCTTTGGCTCTAATATCAGATATTTTTCTTTCCCTAAACCTCTGACTGCCAGAAGCCGGGACTGGATGACAGGGGAGGGATCACTCAATAAATTGCCCTGTTCTGTTCATTCCCTCTGAAGCATCTGCCACCATCCAGAAGCCAGGATAATGGGCTAGATGGACCATTGGCCCTACTGGATCAGACCATTCTGTTCTAAAAATACAAAAAAGCTGCTATTGGTACTTACTGAACTTGGTTTTCCAATATGTCTAACATTTGAATGGGGTTTTTGACTAAAGCACTAAGGGCCCCAATACTGCTCCCCAAAATTCACAAGAATGTAATCCCTGACATCAGTAGTGGAGCAGCTTCCCCCCTCCAGTAAAGCAGGGCTTCAAAACAGCCAAGCGAAGCTGATTGAGGAAGCAGCCACAGCTGTGGCCAACCCAATCAGGGCCCAGCTGGCCTGATAAGAGGCCTGTGAGCCAGCACCTGAAGGACTCTCTCTTCAGCCCTGGAGGGAGAGGGGTGAGCTGTCTGCAAGCAAGGTACCCGAAGCAGAGCAGAGCTGGGGGAAAGGGCAAGGGGAGCTGGGGAGCTCTAGCCTTGCAACTCCCCAGGCTGCGGGTCTTGATGGAGGTCTATGGAGGTACTGGTGCTGCAGAGGGCAGCCCAGGAATAGGCAGAGGCAGCTGGTCCTAACCCCTGGCCAATGATGAGTGGCCATTACAGATCGCGGTCTGCCCCAGTGAGTGGGGGCAAGAGGATGACTGGCAGTAGCCACTGAGGCAAGGTGGTTTTAGAGGGTTGGGAGCTCCCCTGGGAGGGGAGACCCAGAGAGAGTGGGGGTATTGCTGGGGCAGAACCCTGAGGAAAAGGGCACCGGGGTCTGGGAGGGACATGGGGCCTGAGGCTGGTGAGACATCCTCCGGCAGAGAGCGCTCCAAAGGCTGGAAAGAGACGAACAGCAGGAGGTGCCACAGCGGTGAGTCTTCGCCTCGCTACAGAGCGCTATCAGTCTTTAAAAGTGCTACAAAGGAAGCACCTACTGAAAAACAGTAATGGGAATATTCCTGGATATTTACACTGAGTTTATCATGTAAATCAACTTCTAAATTTACTAGAAAGTGATTGTACACGTATTTCATTAATTTTGTTTGTAGGTTTTCAGTACACGTTTCCTAAAAAAAGGATGTAAGCATGTTGAAGTAGTATAAATATTCTTAAGGTGGTAAAACAACTGTGCCCAAGTTGAGTAGGTTAGGTTTTTTGTTTGTTTTGCTTTTAAAACAGAAAACATAAGAGATCATTTTCAGATTTTAAATGCAAAAACATATACATTCCATATAAATTCTATCCCTCGTGATAACTAAGTATTGAGAAATTCTCAGTCGTGTGATTATTTACATGAAAACAATATGTTTAAAAAGTCCTTTTTGTGTATTCTAATTAGTACTAACTTTTCAAAAATGCTGTCAGGAAATTAACCATACCCCCTGCTTACTCTTCTTAAATCTACACTTTAATCTCAATGGTATGAACAATGAGCACATTTAATGTTACCACTTTCCCTGAAAAATCATATGGCTAATTTTGAAGAACTGCACCTTTCTCCATGTCACACATTAAATGAGATTCTAATGCTGAGATACTCTAGCCCCATACTTTAATCTGGATATTTCTCAGCTTTTTTCTTTCTTCAACTTCTTTATGGTATTGTTCTTGGAGTTCTTCAAACTTAAAACCTACAAATTGACAGTGAATATTTGCTAATAATCTGCCTCATTTCATACATAATCTTTCCCTTTCCATTTCTTATGCCTAATATTAGACAAGGGTGATAAAAGCAACAGCCCTCATTAATCTCTAGTGATATATTAAGACAACAACTCAACAGGAGTTCTTCTAAAACCGAACCGTTCAGAGACTGAAAACTGAGATCTGGAACTCAGTGCCACAATGAAATTGCAACCACTAGACTGAGGGACCAATACCAGGGGTACAAATGTATATTGTAATATCTCCTGAATGAAGAATTTTTTCCCGTCGCTCCCCTGGCATTAACATTCATTTGTAGCATGAATTAAAAATCAGGCATTAAGGTTCAAAGGAGCTTCAAAAGAAAAATCAGTGGGAGTTGGACATCTAACTTCTTGCTAATGGGACTCACCACACATTTGAAAATCTCAGCCTAAAGTCACATCTTGCTTCTCTCCACTTTAACTCCTACATAACTGTAGCAGCCACTTTCTCAAGGAACACCATAGCCAGAGTGCTTTGCCTCTTCCAAAAGCATCTGAAATCTCAGCTTTCAAATGAGAACAAGGACTGGGGATCTCCAACTCCAGCTAGGTAGCCAAATGCAAGTTTTTGGCAGTACCTTCTTTTGGTGTCCATGAAATCTGAGTGTTTTTGTTTTATATTGTAGAGTCTGAATTTCACAACCCTAAACTCAAGCAAATTGTGGGATGGTACCTTGTCACTGGTATTAGGCCTAAATAAAATGTAACCCAAAGCCAGTTGTGTCAACCTGAACAAAGTCAGGCTAACACCCTAACAGAGGTTTATGGGTAATTCATAAGTGGAAAGTCCCAGGGAGTTACAGGTCTGTCTCTCACAAAGTTAAGCAACCATGAGATAAGAAAGGGACTGTATTCCTAGCATGGTACCAAACGTACTGAGGTAGAAACAATTCGTTTAAAGAACTCATAAGAAGCCAAGTTTCCAAACTTCCAAACTCCCTGTGCAGTACTCCCTGTTTCTGTTCTATGTCTATTCCTAACAATTACATTTTAGATTGATTAGTGATTGTTAAAGTATCATAAATCATGTAAAACATTTAATCTTGTAGAACATAAAAATGAATGTATGGTAACAGTTTCTAGTTTCAAAAGAAGGGGAGTGACTACTTAACTAGGTAATTGCAATTATGATGATGCGACGGAACTGTCTATATAAACCTAGGTTATTTTGTAAAGAGGTTAGCTGGTTCTCTTTGGAGATGAGCTCGCTCTCTATTGTCGTGTGCACTCTTCAATAAAGAGCATTATATTTGAACTTTGCTGGTGTTGCCTGTCTCTCGCGGTCAGACAACAAACTTTGCCGTTTGGGGTACCAGAGTCCCCAACACTGGTAAGCATTTCCAACTCTGAGCACTTACTACTAAATCCCTCAAGCCCCCGATTCACCAGCCGGCAAAACTGAATTTCAATTAGAATCATAGAATCATAGAATCATAGAATTCAAGATCAGAAGGGACCATTATGATCATCTAGTCTGACCTCCTGCAAGATGCAGGCCACATAAGCCGATCCACCCACTCCTTAGCAAGCGACCCCTGCCCCATGCTTCGGAGGAAGGCGAAAAACCTCCAGGGCCATTGCCAATCTTCCCTGGAGGAAAATTCCTTCCCGACCCCAAATATGGCGGTCAGCTGAACCCCGAGCATGCGGGCAAGACTCTCCAGCCAAACCCTCTGGAAAAGGTTATATCATACCATTGACCCATTGTACTATTTACCAGTGTGGCACTTAATTGACCTATTGACTAAGCCCGTTATCCTATCATACCATCCCCTCCATAAACTTATCTAGCTTAATCTTAAAGTCATGGAGGTCCTTCTTCCACTGTTTCCCTCGGTAGGCTGTTCCAGTATTGCACTCCCCTGATGGTTAGAAACCTTCGTCTAATTTCAAGCCTGAATTTCCTGACTGACAGTTTATATCCGTTCGTCCTCGTGTCCACATTAGCACTGAGCTGAAATAATTCTTCTCCTTCCCTGGTATTTATCCCTCTGATATATTTAAAGAGTGTAATCATATCTCCTCTTATCCTTCTTTTGGTTAAGGAAAACAAACCGAGCTCCTCAAGTCTCCTTTCATACGAAAGGCCTTCCATTCCTCGGATCATTCTAGTGGCCCTTCTTTGTACCCGTTCCAGTTTGAATTCATCCTTCTTAAACATGGGAGACCAAAACTGCACACAATACTCCAAATGAGGTCTCACCAACGCCTTATATAACGGGACTAGCACCTCCTTATCCCTACTAGAAATACCTCGCCTAATGCAACCCAAGACCGCATTAGCTTTTTTAACGGCCACATCACATTGCCTACTCATAGTCATCCTGCGATCAACCAGGACTCCTAGGTCCTTCTCCTCCTCCGTTACTTCCAACTGGTGCGTCCCCAGCTTATAACTAAAGTTCTTGTTAGACATCCCTAAATGCATAACCTTACACTTCTCACTATTGAATTTCATCCTGTTACTAATACTCCAGTTTACAAGGTCATCTAAATCTCCCTGGAGAATATCCCGATCCTCCTACGAATTGACAATACCCCCCAACTTGGTGTCATCCGCAAACTTTATCAGCCCACTCCTACTCTTGGTTCCCAGGTCAGCAATAAATAGATTGAATAAAATCGGACCCAAAACCGAGCCTTGAGGAACTCCACTGGTAACCCCCCTCCAACCGGACAGTTCCCCTTCAATACTACCCTCTGCAGTCTCCCCTTTAACCAGCTCCTTATCCACCTCTGGATTTTCATTTCGATCCCCATCTTTTCCAATTTAACCAGTAATTCTTCATGCGGTACCGTATCAAACGCCTTACTGAAATCCAGATATATTAGATCCACCGCATTTCCCTTGTCTAAAAAATCTGTTACTCTCTCAAAGAAGGAGATCAAGTTGGTTTGGCACGATCTACCTTTCGTAAATCCATGCTGTAATCTATCCCAGTTGCCATCGGCCTCATGCTCCGGAACCACTCTCTCTTTTAAGATTTTTTCCATGACTTTGCATACTACAGATGTTAGACTAACAGGCCTATAATTTCCCGGGTCACTTTTTTTCCCCTTCTTGAATATAGGAACTACATTAGCTAATCTCCAGTCAGTCGGTACAATCCCCGAATTTAGGGATTTATTAAAGATTATCGCTAACGGGCTAGCAATATCCCTCGCCAATTCCCTTAATATTCTAGGATGAAGATTATCCGGGCCCCCCGATTTACTTCCGTTAAGCTGTTCAAGTTTGGCTTCTACCTCAGATACCGTAATGTCTACCCCCATATCTTCATTCCCATCGGTCCCTCTATCACTATTCCTTAGCCCTTCATTAGCCTCATTAAAGACCGAGGCAAAGTATTCGTTCAGATATTGTGCCATTCCAAGATTATCCCTAATCTCCACTCCGTTTAAAGTTTTAAGCGGTCCCACTTCTTCTTTCTTGGTTTTCTTCCTATTTATATGGCTAAAAAACCGTTTGCTATTGGTTTTAATCCCCTTCGCTAGGTCCATCTCCACTCGTCGCTTTGCCTTTCTCACAGCTTCCCTGCACCCTCTGACCTCAATAAGGTAGGTTTCCTTGCTGATCCCTCCCATTTTCCACTCCTGGTACGCTTTCTGTTTTTTCTTAATGACCCCTCTAAGACGCTTGCTCATCCAGCTCGGTCTAAAACTGCTACCTATGAGCCGTTTCCCCCTTCTCGGGATACATGCCTCTGACAACTCCTGCAACTTCAACCTGAAGTAACCCCAGGCGTCATCTGCCCTTAGATCCCTAAATATGTTAGCCCAGTCCACTTCCCTAACTAGTCGCCTTAATTTAGTAAAATTAGCCCTTTTGAAATCATACACCCTAGTCTCAGATGCACTATTGATTATCCTCCCATTTATTTGGAAACGAATTAGCTCATGATCACTCGAGCCAAGGTTGTCCCCTACAACAATGTCCTCAACAAGGTCCTCGTTACTCACCAAAATCAAATCTAAAATGGCATCCCCCCTCGTCGGTTCAGCAACCACTTGATGAAGGAATTCATTAGCTATCACGTCTAGGAAAAGCTGAGCCCTATTATTATTACTGGCATTTGTTTCCCAATCTATATCCGGGAAGTTAAAGTCCCCCATGATCAAGCAGTTCCTATTAGTGTTTACCTCCTTAAAAACATTAAAGAGCTCTCTATCCATCTCTAAGCTAGATCCTGGCGGTCTATAGCACACCCCAATCACTATCCCGGGTGAGGCTCTGGTAGTTTTCTTCCCCAATGTGACCATTGCCCAAACAGACTCTGTATTGTCCATTGCAGTGCTAGTTATCTCATTACATTTTACCTCATTATTGATATACAGTGCTACTCCCCCACCTTTACCTTTGCATCGGTCTTTCCTAAACAGCACATACCCTTCCATACCTGTACTCCAGTCATGGCTACCGTTCCACCATGTTTCTGTTATTCCTACGATATCCGGTTTCAATTCCCGGACCAGGAGCTCCAGTTCCTCCATTTTGTTACCTAAGCTTCTCGCATTGGTGAACAAACATCCTAATTTTTCCTGTTGGGCTCCTCTCACTCTTTTCACCCAACTCGGTAGGGACACAGTACTTCCAGTATGACTTGTAGATCTAGAATCTGTCCCCCCCCTCTTCCTCACACGTAACCGCCCCTCTGGCTATATCTGTTGTTATCTTGTTGTCCTCACTCCCAATGTGAAAATTTGGCGTGGAGAGCACTAGGACCTCTCCCGACCGTCTCCCCCCAGTGTCTAGTTTAAAGCTCTTTTAATCAGATGAGCCAGCCTCCCTCCTAGAAGTCTACTTCCTTCCCTACTTAGGTGGAGCCCATCCCTTGAGAACAGTTGTCTGTCCCCAAAAGCCTCCCAGTGCCCATACATCCCAAAGCCCTCCTTGTAACACCACTCCCTCAGCCAACTATTAATCGTCACGATCCTCTCACCCCTTTGGCGCCCTTCCCTAGGGACAGGTAGAATCCCACTGAAGATCACCTGAGCCTCAATTTCCTTGAGCGTCTTACCCAACCTGGCATAGTCTCCCTTGATCCTCTCTAGCGAGAATCTAGCCGTGTCATTCGTTCCTACATGAAGGATGATCAAAGGGTTCTTACCCGCTCCTCTTAGGATCCTTTTCAACCTCAGGTCCACATCCCGTATTTTAGCACCCGGTAGACAGCACACCCTTCTGTTCTCCGGATCGACCCTGGTCACAGGCCTGTCCAACCTTCGCAGTATGGAATCCCCAATCACGTAGACCTGCCTTCGCCTGGGGACAGCACGGTCCTCTAACCTATCCCCCGTTCCCCCTGGTTGCAAGCTCCTTCCATTCCTATCATCCCTTGTGGTTCCCCTTAAGCCATCCTGTATCCTCCCTGGGCCCAAACTTGGTGCTACTTCCATCGACTCCTCCCCTTTTTCTATGGGACTGGCCGCTCGCCTCTTTTTCTTTGGCCTCCCACTGTCAGCTACCACTTGCTGTACCCCTTCCTCATTCTCCAAACCTTCAAACCTGTTCCTTAGCTCGATTTCCCCCTCACTGGCTCTCCTTTTCCTTGGCCTGCTTCTCACGGTCACATGCTTCCACCGCCCATCTTCCTCCTCTGGTGGTCCCCCTTCCTTGGCCTCAGCCCCTGCTCCCCCCTGTGCCCCTGGGCGTTCCCCCTCAGTTACTGCTTGCCATTGCTCCATCAGCCTCTCAAACCCCCTTCTATTCTCTATCAGGGTTTCTACCTGCAGCTCTAGGCCCTGGATCTTTTCCTCCAGCAGCTCTATTAGGTGACACTTCATGCATATATAGTACTGTTCTGGGTCCCCTGCTAGGACCAGGTACATACCGCAGCTGCTGCATGCTCTCATCCTCGGTGTGTCCTCTGCTGCTTGGCTCATGGCTGCTGGCTGCTGCTGTCTTGGCTCCGCTTGGTGTTCTTGCCTGGGGGGCGCGGGGCCTCCCCTTCCACCTCCCCCGCCAACTCCCCTGTTGGCAGCCCTGTTTGCTGCCTCCTGTGCCGCTGCTCGCAGCTGTGCCGCTGCCTGGCTGGGCGGCCGCTTTTATAGGCCCCTCCTAGCCTGGCTCCTCCCCCTACTCAGGGCTCAGCCAATCCTGGCTCAGCTGCCCCTTCAGCAGCCTGCCCCTCCGGGCCTCTACAGCGAGATACAAACACTACACAAACAGACGCAAAGACACTCACCTGCTCCTCCAATGGCAACTCCCACGCTAACTCCCCTGTTGGCAGCCCTGTTTGCTGCCTCCTGTGCCGCTGCACAATGAAAATTTTGAATGAAAATTTTACCTGAATATTTTGTTATAGAACATAATTAGTTAGGATGTATGTGTGTTCATGGGCGCCAACTTATATGGGCTCTTGGAGCTAAAGCCCCAGGAATATTCATAATCAGGGGCTCTGCTCCACCAATATTTGGAGCTAGATTTTTTCCCCCTCCCCGGAGCTTCCCTGCCTGAACGTAAAGAGAGCGCACAGCGCGTCTCTCTCTCCTTTGCTGCTGCTGCCGTAGAGGAATGCTAACTGCTGCTGAAGGACTCAGGAGAGGGAGGGGAGGTGAGGGGGCCTCCCCTCCCATCCCCTCCCCTCTCCTCTCCTGCCCCTACCTGGAGGAGACACAAACGGGCCAGGAGACACACATCACTCACCTTAGCAGCTGTTGGGGCTTCCGTGAGTGTTTGACCCTATGATTCCCCCCCTGCCCCAGCCCCTACTCCTACCCCCAGTGAGGCACAGCAGGCTGCACAGGGGAGGCAGGAAGCCACATGTGAAGGCAATGCCCCCTCCCCCAGCACCCACCAACCCACCCGCCACAGGAGGGATGGGAGACGGAGGCTTCCTAGACCTTAGCAGCTAGGGCTTAGGTGAATTTTATGACACCCTGCTCCCCCGTCCCATAGCCAGCCACCACCCTGCCTACCCCACTTCTGCCCCATGCTGGGCAAGGGGCAGCCCCATCCATAGTGAAGTTATGGTGAGGGGCAGCAACATGGAAGGCCACCTATGCCC
The DNA here is from genome assembly GCF_016161935.1 of Mauremys reevesii. Lineage (NCBI taxonomy): Eukaryota > Metazoa > Chordata > Testudines > Geoemydidae > Mauremys > Mauremys reevesii. Next base: position 46,210,951 of record NC_052625.1, read on the forward strand.
CCCCACGCCCAGTACCCATCATAGGGGAGGGGAGTGAGCTTTCTGGACCTGAGAGGGGCCCTAGGAGCATGTGCAGAGTGTGTGTGCCATGGGGGGCAGGAGGGGTCCCTCCCCTGGAGCTTGCTGCTGCCAGTGGTGGTGATGGGGAGTCCTCTCTGGCCCTAGCCCTGGGGCAGCCTGTCTGCACCCCAAGTTCCTCATCCTCAGCCCTGCCTCACCCCAAAGCCTGCACCCCCAGCACCGAGCACGCTCCTGCACTGTGAACCCCTCATCCCCAGCCCCACCCCAGAACCCTCACCTGAGGGGAAAAACATGCAACTTAAATTTGGTGGTCAGTTTGGAGTATCATTGTATTTAGCACAATATTTGATTATTTTACACCCTTCAAAGTATGTAACTGGTCATATACAGGTGTTTTCTCTGAATACTGTCTGTGTGCCTCAGTTTCCCCAATGCATTTCTTAAGGCTCTAGATGGTGGGATAAGGGGGTGTGATTGTTGTAAAGCCCTAGAGGGCCAGTGTGATGCCGTCTTCACAGAGAATGGCTGCAACCCTGCCTCCAGGCAACTGATGGCCTGGGCCACTCTCCTGCAAGGTGCCAACTGAAGGTGTTGGAGAACAAAGAGATCAGGTGGCCTCCTAATGCCTGGAAAAGAGATAAAGGCCAGAGGAGGGAGTGTCAGTGCCTGTGCAGACTTCCGGGAAGTGCATGGTGTGGAAGGGGATGCTGGGATGCTTTGGAACAACTCCATACAAAGCCAGTCAGGACTCTGGGGGAGCCTCCTCTCTTAGCATACTGTCTCCAGGGCAAGAAGCTTACACCTTCCTGGGTCTGACCTCAGAGCATTCAGCATGCCCTTCCACACCATGCACTTTCATGGCGAGTCTGCCCAGGCAGGTCCTGGGGCAACCAGAGGTCCCTGCACCCCAACTCCGCAGTCAGATGTGACTCTCAGCCAGACAGTAAAACAGAAGGTTTATTAGATGACAGGGATATAGTCTAAAACAGAGCTTGTAGGTCCAGAAAACAGGACCCCTCAGTCAGGTCCATCTTGGGGGGGTGGGGAGCCCAGACCCAAGTTCTGGGCCTCTCCCGATTTCCCCAGCCAGCTCCAAACTGACACTCCCTCATCTGGCCTCTGTGTCTCTTCCGGACAAGGAGGCTACCTGATCTCTTTGTCCCCAACACCGTCAGTTGGCACTTTGCAGGGGAAACTGAGGCACCCACACAGTATTCAGAGAAAACATTAAGAACATTCCCACTTCGTCACAACAGGTGCAACAAAATATAATACCGTATATTGAAGCAGGCAAGTGCTGCTTCTGACTTTCCACTTTTAATTGACCCTTGTAATCTTGTGGTGCTGACGCATTGTAGCTTCATTTTATATCAGCTTACAGGGTGGGGGGGGGGACCACCATTTTGGGCCCCACCAAAAATTATACGAACCTGCCGCCTATGCGTATGTTACGTCCATATTAGTATCTGCATTTGTACCTCCCCTGAATCAAGACAAAGCATAGTCTTGGACTCACAAAGTATGCTCACTTCAATTCCTACATAGTCACTCATGGGAATTAATTTTCAAATACTGCAAAATTATAGACATTAACAGATTATAAGCCAAACACATGGTCAGCTGTTTTCTTCATTCACCTTTTGTTTTCTTTTATGCTTTCAGGAATGACCTGTACTTTCACAAGAATTTACATTTTATTCAATTGCATACTAGGGGGGAGGGGGAGTGATCATTGTGATTTTGATTTGGTGTTAAAAGAGCAGAAAAATTCTTCTGTGGGGTCCTCCTGAGTGACAAGTCTCCTGTAATCAATGTTTGCTGACTTCTCTCAAGTTCAGATTTGTTCCTGCTTAAAAGAGAATTAGAAGTACAAGGAATTAGTTACAGAAACAAATAGGGCCCAATCTGACATTTTTAAGAGCCCCCAGTGCACATCGAATGGCAATTTTGGTTGCTCAAGGAATATAAAATTAGGCATAATAAAGATATATCACTAAAAATGTGATTCTAGATGACAATACCACACCTTCAAATAAATATTGGAATCTGTACTTTCACTTCTAGTGATATTGGGTTGTTGTTTAAATTCTTTCTTCTATCAAAGAGACAATTAGCTTATATTTTATATATACACTCAAGGTTTAATATTTCAGAAAACTCATAACTTAAAGAATTATACACAAAGGACACAGAGATGAAGAGCAATTACAACCATTATCCCCTCTTAAAATCAGTCACAGCTCTGATAAGGCTCCCTCTGCTGGACATTCACAAGACTGCTGCCTTTGGGTCCCAATATGCTTGATTTGTGCTCTTAAGCTTCCCTTGGCCTGAATAGGCTGCAGCAACTGCCTTTTCCCTTGGATTTGCTGGTACACTTCCAGGGCCCAGGCTCCTAGTTCCACTTCCCAGTTACAGGACCACACAACCTAATTGTCTTAAGCCCCCAGGCCAGCACTGACCCTGCAGACTTAAACACACCCTTTTCCCAGAGCTTCTACATTGTGAGCGCTCCAGGTACACAGTTCACCTCTTCAGTGATAGGTAGTAGTTGAACACAGACACACAGACTTTACAAGGGTTCCCAAAAAACACTCTGTTAGCAAGCACAAGAAGTATACAGATCTGAACAAAAAAATAATAAAACCCTCTACACAATTCCCTGCCTCAATTTCGTCACCACTCTTAGAGCATTCTTTGGTCTTAGGTCAGAGTCCTCTAGTTCAGGATTCTTCCTCTCTCTGCCCTCATGCACATGGTTTCTCCCCTGAATCATGGAGTATCTGCAGTCTTTTCTGTCCTTGCCTCCCTCCCCAGGATTCGTCAGAAACCCTCTTTTCTTATCTCCCCCTTCTTTGTCAGGTGACTCCCAATCAGCCTCATCAGCTAATGAAAGTACCTGACCACAGATTCTGTTGCTTAGTTACCATCACTCCTAGAATTTAAGTATCAGAGGGGTAGCCCGTGTTATCTGGATCTATAAAAGCAGCAAAGAGTCTTGTGGCACCTTATAGACCTACAGACGTTTTGGAGCATGAGCTTTCGTGGGGGCATCCGACGAAGTGGATATTCACCCAGGAAAGCTCATGCTCCAAAACGTCTGTTAGTCTATAAGGTGCCACAAGACTCTTTGCTGCTTTTCCTAGAATTTAGATGGTGAAAAGCTAGTTTAGCCTGGATAGTAGCCCTTGCTTTGTCCCAGGGTGCTCCATTTAAATGATCATCAAAGTTTCACAGCCTATCATTGATAGCCCCAGGCCCTCACCACTTGGAATTTTAGTCCAAGATGGAGGTAAAAAAACAGAAGCTAAAAGACCCACATTCAAAATAGAGTTTGCAATCTGACACAGGGTCCCCGATATCAAACCATTTGTAAACTGTACATAGGCAGATTCTCCAAATGTTCATAATTAAATTGTTTTATTAATATTCCATTTTATGAAGCTACTGCTATATGTACAACAATCCCCCAAAGAGTCATATAACCTCCAAACTCTTTCACTTTATCACGCTCATTAATATAATATAGAGTGTTAGGTGAAGACTTTCAAGCCTGTCTCTCTAAAAAGTTGCACGAGAAAGTGGCAGTGGTAAAAATTCTGTTGTCATGGTGACACTGCCAAAACTATTTTGGTCAAGTGCATTTTACACTCTGCCACTTCTGCTGGCATGTCGTCTGCATAGCGTTGAGTTGTATTGGCAAAAATGTGCTGCACTCTGGCAAGACATTCTAGTGCTATATTCCCAAAGACTCAGCATTCAAAGAGTCAACTGAGGATAACTGGAAAATAAATGCAGAGGCTATTCATGGAACAACCACATTTGATGGAGTGGCAGTTTTGAGCCTGTCTAGTGGGTGGTGGGACAATCAGTGGTTCTAGAACTTTTTAGATGCAGAAGTTCATTCCTAGAGTTGCATGGTCAGCTCGGCCCACTCCCCCAGCACAGGAACAGCAAGGTGAGAGCTGCCCTTACAGTGGGGAAACAAGTGGTGATTGCCCTATGGAATCTTACACCACCAGATTGCTACCGATTAGTGGGGTAATCAATTTGGTGTTACAAAAAAAATCAATGGTAAGGACAGTTATCACTGAGGTATGCAACACAATAAAGCACACCCTGCTGTACGGGGTAGTTAGGCTAGATCGTTGTGCAAAAAAAAAAAAAGTGGATTCAATAAGCTGGGTTTCTCTAAATGTGCTGGGGTAATAGGTGGGGAATATCCCCATTCTGTGCCCACCCTTCCCAGGTTCTGAGCATATTAAAAAAAGGTACCTTCAAAATGTATGCAGGCCTTGGTAGATCATAAGGGACACGCTACTGACAAACACTGGCTGGTTCAGAGAAATTCAGGACAACCACGGCTTTAGAAACACTGTGCTTTTTGACATATTGAAAGCAGACACCCCACTCCATCCAACTGGAATTAATGACATTTCTGTGCCAATCATAATTTATGGAAACTGCCCACCCTTAATTCTCTGGCTTAAGAAACCACATACTATCAAGCTAGACAGAAACAAGGAAAGATCTGACTCTTATCTGTGCAGCTGAAGAAGGAATGTGAAGTGGGCAGAGGTGGAAGACGACAGGATAGGTGGAGGGGGTCTCATGCCAAAGCTCCATATCAACAAGTAAAACATGCTCAGTTCTTATGCACTGCACAGCGTGCAGCACTCTCTGAGAGACCCTCTTGCCAGGGTGGATGAGTGAGGTGGACGGGCTGGATCTAAAATAGGCTAGCTAACAGTTGCATTGCTAACGCGGTTCAGGTAAAGGAAGTTTTAAAAGCTTACTTCAACAGTAGGTAATAGCCTAACCCTGTTTCTATGAAGCTATTAATAGAACAGGTGTGGAATTTGTGACATTCATGACTTTTCAGGCATTTGTTGTTGAAGTGTGGAAGATAACTGATGGTCATAGAAACGCTGTCACATTACAGGTGGTGTATTTCTAGACTCAATAAAGGCTAGCACTTCTGTAATATACATGCATTGACTTTGTTTAGAGGTATAGATGCCTTTCTGGTTATATTACTTTCTAGCACTGCAATACCAAAAAGTCACAATAAAGTTGCACCAACTTTCAAGTATGTACTTTATTACCACCACGGCATGCTAGACATACCAAAAAAAAAAAAAAGATAACTGATAATTGACTTTACTAGCTATATAACTTGACTAGGTACAAGTACAACATGCAGACTGGATGTCAGCGCATCACAGATGACTGTACATGTAATCAAAGTTCTTTGTTCCCTGACATGTTGTCCATGAGAGTAGAGTACAGCGGGAACTGGCACAAGGGGATGAGGTGTCTATGATCCCTGCCAACACCCCATATTTATCCATGCTTTGGAGTGGGTGAACTAATGCAGTGAGATTCTTAATCAATAATTGATCAACAATTCATTTGAGCAGCTGGATCAGCAGCAGCAGCAGCATTTCTTTTTGCATCTTTGTCCTCCCTCTACTCCTTCAGCAGCTGTTCACACCGCTGCCTTATTGCCCTTGCATTTCACTTTTAGACCTGCAGAATCTCACAGAGCATGTCCTTCTCTGTGTGCGTCCTCTTGGCTCTGACAGTGACCAGACAGTTGTGCAGGTGTTACGGAGAATCTTGAGGAGAGCCCCACTCTCAAAGTTAGTGATAAACACAGAACTGTTAGGTGGAGAGGAAGGAGGCAGCCTTCCCTGACATAACTGTTGCAGCTACTCAGATTTTCCCACCCTGTACAGCATAACTATGTGGATTGCCTCCAAATTACTATACCATAACGAGTGCTAGACCTTACATGGAGAGTAGATCAGGGTTTCTTAACCCAATGCCTTGGGAGGAGGTGGGCTTCTTTCTGATATAGAAAAAGGATAGTATTTCATAAAGACAACTGCACTTGTTTCAGGAAGTCATGCTCCTTGATGATCCCAAAGTGGCAAAGAAAGAGCTGTTTAAGAGGCCTTAGTCTGGCCATGGCAGTATGCAGCCATGCTGCTTTCTGCAAGAATCCCCTCAGAGGTCCTGGCAAGGGGCATGGGGATGTGCCATATCACACTGGGCTGAGCAAAGCGTATCTTCAACATAATGTTTGGGCAAGTCTTACATACTACTCACTGAAAATAAGTTCTGTGAAATTGTGCCCACAAACCAGAAAGCTTTGTGTGTAAAAATTAACAGGCTGCTCTGTCTGTACCTCAAAATACTGCAAGATACTAACGGATGGAGCACCAACTGACGTGTGTTTACTTGCTTCTGTTCTCAGCCTCTGCTATTGATGCAGTAAAATCATGTTTTCAAGAGAAGTTTTTAGTACACTGATTATAATGTGGGCACTGGATCTGGATTTGGGTCCAGCGCCTGATAGAAACTAGCTGAGGGGCAGATCAATTTGGGAGGGTTGAGAATGTAAGAACCCAAACCAGAGTGTCTTTTACGGACGACTGACAAGGTGGGGAATGCGGAGTAATGGCTGACTGTTTGCAGCCATAGTCGGAGGGTATGTGGTGGATATATGGGAAACACCACCTCACTGTCTGGCAGGAACTGACAACGTAAGCACACACATATGCATTTGCCAAAAGTTAGGGCCTATCAGCAGACAATAGTTTATTTAAAGGGATATAAATCACTTTCACCTACCATAATCTCCCGTTACCCAAGGAGGAAACATATTGGTGCATGTCACGGGTAGGTATGAAACAGCTCCTGGCTGGCACCTGCCTTGCTGTAGCCCTCCTTATTGTCTCCTTCCTGGTCAGGGCCAGATACCTCTTGCTCATCCATTGCTCCAGGGAGGGATTTCTTTCTCCTCACCAGGACACGCAGAGTATCCACAGAGTTAAAGGGAGGAGGTAAGATCCAGAATATAGCACCCAGCTCACTATGAGAGAGGTCATGCAGGTGGCTCCAAACTTTCTCTTTTCTTCGCCTTCTGCCACCACTGCCTCAGCTCCTTTCCCTTTGTGTGGCAGTGAAACTCCTCTCTGAAGAGGCTGAGTTTTGCCACAGCCTTCAGCAAATTGCTGTAAATAGTCTTGTTCATTCAGAGGGCTCTGGCTGTGCCTGCACATGCTCCTTCCCCCACAGTACAAGGAAACTGAGCACCCCTCTCTTGGAATAGACAGCAGCATGAGACAGTGCTAGGTATCTACATTCAGTGAAAATGTAGCAGGGAACAGGAACAGATGTTGCTGTGAAGAAACATGCTGGCATATAAAAGTGAAGTAAGGACAGCTTCCAGGTCGCTGCACCCTGGACAGTGAAGTTCAAGAGTGCTACGAGCAGGGGCGGCTCTAGGTATTTTACCGCCCCAAGCACGGCAGGCAGGCTGCCTTAGGCGGCTTGCATGCGGGAGGTCCCCGGTCCCGTGGATTCGGATTCGGCACGCCTGCGGGAGGTCCGCCGAAGCCGTGGGACCAGCGGACCCTCCACAGGCATGCTGCTGAAGGCAACCTACCTGCCGCCCTCGCGACGACTGGCAGAGCACCCCCCGTGGCTTGCCGCCCCAGGCACGCACTTGGTGTGCTGGAGCCTGGAGCCGTCCCTGGCTACCAGACAGTCCCTCTGGAAGGGAAAGTTGCATTGTGGGATTGCAGCTGGGGGATTGCTTATACTGGTACTGGTACATGTGCATCCATGAGAACTCTACTGGCAGCAACTCTGAAAAGAGAACTAATTAATGCTGTAAAAAGCAGAAGGCTTTGTTGGACTAGAGAACATTAAATGTGGACATACACCAAGCTCTGCTATAAAAAAAATGAAAGTTGTCTTGGCAAAATGTAAGTGTAAGCAAGGGCCTTACATAAAAGGCCTTATCTTGAGAGGCAAAGAGTCTGTATGTTTTTCAATCCTGTTAAGCTAACAGGTTTGAAACACAACTTTTTTGCCCAGCAAAGAAAGGGCCAAATATTCACATGTGCTGAGTACCTATGAATTCCACTGGGCTTAGTGGGAGTTTCAGGTGCGCATCACATCAGATAATCAAACCACTTTATTTAGAAGCCTCACCCTTGTAGGAGCAGGATTTTATAGAGCACTAGAAGAATTAATGCATGATTTGATTTCATCCTGCTAGCCACCCTTTTTTAATAGCAGAAAGAAATGACCCTCTGGGAGTATGAGATTCTGTTTTCCTATATGCATTACAAATTGGGCCTTCTTTAGCTCTTTGTTTTCAGATTTAGTTAGTAAGAGACAGGATTCTGTATTGTGTGTATGTTAAGTAGATTAGAGGAACATTGAAGGCCTGGGTCTCAGTGTAAATTGTCTTGGTTATTGATTGTAAAACTTAGCAAGGTTTAATTTGCAGTGCCTTTTTGCTGGATATAAAATACTACTGTTTGTATTCTCAATCTGTTTGTGTGAGTAAGGAATGTGTGCATCAGGAAAAGATAAGGTGTGAAGGCCATTGTTAACCAGATGGTCAAGAAAGGAGAAGCGAAGACACTTCGAGATTTGTTGATGCCAAAGAACCATCAAAGCGTAGCCATGATTGAGGAAGGGCCAATTGACAACCCTGAGGTGAAGGCTGGCAGCCCTAAAGACAACTGGTTAAATGGGAACCAGGACAGGATGACCCTCTCGGAGGTGTATTGGAATGTTTACATCAAAAGATACACCAAATAAGAAGTAACCCGGTCACAAACTGACACAGCAAAATCCATAGACTTCAAGAAAAAAAACCCTCTGAGAATAGGGTGCTTGGCCATGAGACTTTGGGGGTTCATCTTGCCACACTCCCGGAGCATCAGAATAAGTACAACAATGTGAGACTCAGGAACCTTGTTTTAGGCACCCAGGTTTGAAAATTTTGGCCACAAACTCAAACGTCTATTTAAATATGGAGTATAGTTAAAGTAAGATAAAGTGGACAAAGACAGTAATTTGAGAGTCATTTACATGTCTAAGCAAAATAATACTTACACAGGATAACAGCCACACTTAAGTTAAAGGAGAACAGTAAGGTCTCACCTTTTAAGTTTCCGATCTAGTCTTTCAATTTGTTTCTTGCTTGAAGTTAGTTGTCCTGCTTAATAATTAACTTGTGATTCTTTTACTTGAAGATCATGTAAAATTTTCTGCTCGTTTTCTCAAGATTATCACACAATTCCATCAAGCTCTGGTTTTCTTTTTAGTGTTGCTACTTCATTTTTTCATTTTCAACCTAATTTTGATTAATCAATTATATATAAAAAATACCTTATTTTAAGATTTTGATCAAGCCTGGGAATACACATCTTTCTTCAGAGTGAAGAGTGGAGAGCACTTATAAAAGAAACAATTTCTGCTTGATAAAGTGGTGGTTGAGTATTTTTATTCACTACATTTCAAAGCCCTGACAGCACTGGAAATTTCAGTTACACGCAAAGCTATTTTGCTATTCTACCAGTGTTCGTATCAAGGCTTCCCTGTGTAACATTTAAAATCAAAATACATAGTCCCCACAAGTCATTTAGTTTCCACCTAGGTATTAATATTAAAATGATTTCTCTAATCAGTGGTCCCACACCTGTTCTTGGAAGACTTTATTGGCTATAAAAAGCATCTATCCAGACCAGTAAAGTGCTTACAGCCCTTGCACATCATTAGAAGAGCTAAACTTAAAAGCCATACGACTCTGATCATCATCTTGCTCCTCTCCCTTCAAATCTGTCAGTGTTAGCAACCAGTATTTCCTGAATGACTAGTGTTAGAGATCAATGCTCAAATTGCGTTTCCTCAAGATAGCAGCTGGAACAGCCATGTCTGATTTGAAGTAGGGATGCAAGATAGTAATCAGAATAATGCAATTTCAAGATCCTCTCTCTCATGATCGGTGTTGCGTTATGTAGCATTGGAAAACAGATTTGATATCCCCAGCCTTTGCAAGGTATACGTAGGGGGGGCTCTAGAAATTTGGCCACCCCAAGCAGTCAAGCCTACCGAGGCCGTGGAACCAGGAACCGTCTCGTCATGCATGCCTGCTGGAGGGTCACCGAGGAGCGGCGCTCCAGTGGAGCATCCGCAGTCATGCCTGCGGAGGTCTACCCGAGCCGTGGGACCAGCGGACCCTCCGCAGTCATGCCTGCGGGAGGTCCGCTGGACCCGTGGCTCCGTTGGACCTCCTGCAGGCATGACTGCGGATGGTCCGCCGGACCCGCCTGCCGCCCTGCCAGCAAAATACCGCCCCACGCGCGCGCTTGGGTCTGGAGCCAGCCCTGGGTATACGGCATACATTCCTATCCCTGACAGTTTGAGATATTGGACTTGGAATCGTACCAAAAAAGTACTACCAGAGCAAGAGGCCAGTGACAGTTTAAGACTGAATACACAGCAAGGCCTGGATAGTGGGCTAGTGTAATTTTCCTTCACTACTTTACACAGGTGTCAATCACTGCTCACAGAGTGAGTATTAGCATCAAAAAAACGTTAGCGAGTAGTTTACATTTTACTGGCATGTCAATTGTTTGATGGCAGCAATGACGTTATGTAGATATTAATCTTATCAGCTATAAACCTAAGTGTTATGGCTTTTCTGTGACTAAAGCCCTGATTAAATTGGAGGCTCTGTACTGAAGAGTTAGTCCTTTTAGCTCAAGCGATAAACCGTCTGTGCTACAATGACGACGGTTTGGGGTTCAAATTATGCTGATGATGCATAAGTGGGGAATTATTACTGTTGTACAGACTATTTTTAAATGTTTAAGTCAAAATTTCTCTAAAAGATCTGCTCTAGGAATTATTTCTGGGAGGGTCTGTGACTTATGTTACATAAAAGATCAGAACGGATGATCACAGTGGTCCCTTCTGGCCTAAGAATCTATGAAAATAAAAGCAGCAATTTTTAATAGGCCATTACAACAGAGCATACTCCAGTATTTTAAAACCACCACGTTCATATAGACAAGTTGGTGTAAATTCTGAATGAGCCTGTTGTTTGGTACAAAAAAGTTGAGCCAATCCTTCACAAAGTACCAATGAGTATCTGACATGAGAAACTGGGCGCAAGCTATCAACATGACAATTTCGGTATGTTTATAAAAAATATATTTTATATGAAGTGATGAGTGTTCACAGATATCCATTTGTAGAAATAATTTGTTTTACAAAGCACCTTATACAATCAATTTATCAAAACGATTTACATAAAGGTATTTTTTAAATTTTTTACTTTTTCCACTGTGTCTCATAAGATTAACCTTTGCACAGCATTCTAGATGCATTTTATAGGTGACTGTTTGCTATTACCGTAGCACCTAGGAGCCCTGGTCATGGACCAGCACCCCACTGTGTTAGGCGCTGTACAAATAGAATAAAAAGACTATCCCTACCCCAAAGAGCTTACAATTTAGGCACAAGACAAGGAAAAAGGGGAGAGTACAAGGAAACAATGAGACAACGTTGGTCACTAGGATAGGCAGCTTGTGTACTGAGACCACTGCTTAACTGTTAAGTTTTTTGTAGGCACCACAGCAAAGGAGAGTTGTAAGGAGGGCTTTGAAAGAAGATGAGGGGACTTTGCAGATGGTTAGGGGGGGCTCTTCCCAAGCATATCTTGACAGTCAGCATGGGAGAAAACACAAAGGTACTTGTTTAAAAATTTAACAAATGGATGTGTTATGGGCCAATCAGAGGCAGGAGTTGACATTTCAATAGTGAATGAAAAAAAGGATGCCTGGGTTGGGGTAGGCCATGAAGGAGCTTTTGCAAAGCTGCCTCCAGCGATTCAAGCTGAAACTGTCTTTTCTGTCATTCTTTTTTAAGCTTGTCTAGTTGACTTTCAAGCTCTGGAATCTTCTGAAGGGCCCTTGTGGAAAGGCCTTCTTTCCATTCTTCCACAACCCAGCTCATTTTATATCTGCTTTTTTCCTTAATATAAAGTGTATATCACTGAACCTGAAACACAAGGAGAACATTACTACAACTGATTTTTAAAAGGCTTAGGATTCAAAATTTTGATTTTTATTAGTTGAATGCACTAAAGACTATGGATTTAAAAATTACTCCTCACTTTCATAATAATTCAGACAGGGCTAGAAAGAATTTTACTCTGTTACAATGTTGGATCACATTCCAGCCTCTGGAACCATGGTTAGCAATTTCTAGCTGGAGCATAACTTCTAATTTGACATTGTGATTCCTTAGGCTGTGTCTATCTACACCAGAGACCTTACAGCAGCACCGTTGTACCGCTGCAGCGCAATCCACATCGGCAGTTTTGTTAGCAAAACATATGTTGGTCGGGGTGTTTTCCTCACACCCTGACCAACAGAAGTTTTACTGACAAAAGTGCTAGTGTAGACATAGGCAAGTGACTTCCATCTCCTACAGGGATAATTTTTACCCTACTGGTCCCACACTTGAGATGCATTTCAGAAAGATGCCTCCTACTATGTTATTTTTATGATCACTCAAAAACAATTTGTTAAAGATCTTTCCATTGATGTGTTGCTATGCATGCAAAACATTAACACGTGTTCTCTCTGAACGCCTCGCTTTCTCTGCTGAGAAAAATTATACCTTCATTTTAGGTGTCTGCTGAGCTTTTCTCTTTACAAGTTTTACAGTTTTCAGAAAGCAAAATAGCTGAGTTTGTAAGCACTGTTTATGCCAGCATGGGCAAGCACTCAAATGTAAACATGAATTCAACTACTACCCATATTGACGCAACTGTAGGATGACCTGTTTCTTCAAGCAGAACTATATTTAGATGTAATGGCAAATAAAGTAATCAGATGTTTGAGATTATTAAGAGAGAAAAAGTGTATTAGTTATGAAACACTGCAAATAATTGCCAGGAAATCAGATATAGATTTTTCTTTGTTGAGAAGCTATTGTGCTACCAAATGAAAATGAGCGCTTAGGTCTGGCATACACTAAAAAGTTAGGCTGATGTAAGCTGTCTTGTGTCGACCTAATTGTGCATGTGTTTACACTTAAATGTCTCTCCCACTGATGTAAGCACCCCATTACAGCAACACAGTAACACCACCTCCCCAAGCGGCGTTGAACCCAGGTCAATGCTGCACAAGTATAGGTGCTGCATTACCTTTGTCAGTCCTAACAATCCTCCAGCAGCTATCCCACCGTGCCTGACGCTGACTGCTCTAGTCACAACTGCAAACTCCATTGTCCAGGGACCACTGAGACCAGAACGCCCCCTTCCCCGTTCAAGTTCCACACATTTTTGAAATGCCTTTTTCTTGACTGTCTCCCTAGCATTTCTCCATTCCAGTGTGCAACTGCCCAGCCAAACATGCTAGCCAGATGTGCTCCAGCTTGGAGTAAACTGGAGATAGTGGATCTCCTGGGCCTCTGGAAAGAAGAGGCTGTGTAAGCACAGCTACGGAGCAGCCACAGAAACGTGGACACCTCTGAGCAGATTGCATGGGGGATGCAGGAGAAGAGGGGTGACAGGGACTAGCAGCAGGGCCATGTGAAAGCAAAGAAACTGCATCAGGCATATCAGAAGGCCAGAGAGGCCAACAGTCAATCTGCCATGACAACCACACTCCCCATTGTGGATAACTCAGGGGAGCCCAAGCCACAGGCCCTGGTGTGACCAGTGAGGACAAGGAGGTGGAGGGGAAGTGAAGGATATAGAACATGCCACCGGGGGATCCAGCTATGCCCATGAACCAGGACCGGTTTGAGATTCCACCGCAGCCCAGTCAGTCCCAGCAGTTGAGCACAGGCAAGCCCGATGCAGGGTAAGGAACCTTAGGTAATTGTTTGTTTTTCCTATTACAATGGTGTACTTACGGTGCTCCCAATTTAACAGGTGTGATAGACCCAGGCCAGTTGGGTACAGCAGAATAGCAGAAGGCAGATATACTGGCCACTGGATTAACAGTTTTCTGTTCCCTGACTGACCAGAGCAGGGGCTGCTCCAGGCTAATGAGAACACCTGACTCTAATTAAGGCCCTGCTGATACTATCAAAAGAGCTCACTCCAGTCCAGCAGGGGAGTCAGGGAGCCAGAGGAGAGGAAGTGCGGCTGAAGGGCTGGTTACTGAAGACACCCTAAAACATCGTTAAAGGAGCCCTAAGGTAAGGGTGAAGAAGGGAGAAGCAGGAGAGCTGTGGGGAAGTGGCCCAGGGAAATGTAGCAACTCTGGCAGTGAAAGGTTGGCTGCCAACAACTGCTACCATTAGGGTCCCTGGGCTGGAACCCGGAGTAGAGGGCGGGGCCAGGTTCCCCCCAACCCACCACTACAGGAACAGCTCCTGGAAGGGGAAGTCAGGTCCCTGTCAGGACAGGAGGCTGAACAGAGACTGTGGGAGTTCTCTTACCAACCTCCTTGCAGGCCTATGATGAAAAGGGCTCAGTAGACTGTAACCCTGGCCCTAGAGAGAGAAGGGCTACGTGGAGGGTCACAGTGAGCCACTGAGGCTAGCATAAACCGCCTAGAAGCGCAGGACCCACAGGAGCAAGGTCAGAGCTCTGCCACACAGGGCACAGCTATCGACTTTTCATTAATTCACTTATATTAGAAGAGGAAGCGGTACAACCAAGAGGTAGCATTATCTGCTTTTCATTCCCCTTGCAGAATTAGGCAAGAGGGGCGAGGTGGAGCAGTTTGTTTATGTACACAGGGATGGTTCCGTATCCTCCTGAGACAGCGCAATGAAAGTTTTAATCCTCTGCTGAAGGTTTGGGATGGAAGCCTTATTTCTTCCTCCACAATAGGATGCTTTCCCATGCCAATCAGCAATAACTATGGCAGGCATCATAGATTCATAGACTCATAGATTCATAGACACTAGGACTGGAAGGGACCTCGAGAGGTCATCGAGTCCAGTCCCCTGCCCTCATGGCAGGACCAAATACTGTCTAGACCATCCCGGACAGACATTTATCTAACCTACTCTTAAATATCTCTAGAGATGGAGATTCCACAACCTCCCTGGGCAATTTATTCCAGTGTTTAACTACCCTGACAGTTAGGAACTTTTTCCTAATGTCCAACCTAAATCTCTCTTGCTGAAGTTTAAGCCCATTGCTTCTTGTTCTATCATTAGAGGCTAAGGTGAACAAGTTTTCTCCCTCCTCCTGATGACACCCTTTTAGATACCTGAAAACTGCTATCATGTCCCCTCTCAGTCTTCTCTTTTCCAAACTAAACAAACCCAGTTCTTTCAGCCTTCCTTCACAGGTCATGTTCTCAAGACCTTTAATCATTCTTGTTGCTCTTCTCTGGACCCTCTCCAATTTCTCCACATCTTTCTTGAAATGCGGTGCCCAGAACTGGACACAATACTCCAGTTGAGGCCTAACCAGCGCAGAGTAGAGCGGAAGAATGACTTCTCGTGTCTTGCTCACAACACACCTGTTAATGCATCCCAGAATCACGTTTGCTTTTTTTGCAACAGCATCACACTGTTGACTCATATGTAGCTTGTGGTCCACTATAAAAGACGGTTACTCACCTTTGTAACTGTTGTTCTTCGAAATGTGTTGCTCATATCCATTCCAATTAGGTATGCGTGCACCGCATGCACGCTCGTCGGAAGATTTTTACCCTAGCAACACTCGATTGGTCAGCTGGGTCGCCCCCTAGAGTGGCGCCACCATGGCGCCGAATATATACCCCTGCCGACCCAACGGCCCTTCTTCTTTCCAGCTACTCCGATAGAGGGGAAGGAGGGCGGGTTTGGAATGGATATGAGCAACACATCTCGAACAACAGTTAAAAAGGTGAGTAACCTTCTTTTCTTCTTTGAGTGCTTGCTCATATCAATTCCAATTAGGTGATGCCCAAGCCTTACCTAGGCGGTGGGGTCGGAGTGAGATGTTGCAGAATGCAAAACTGCTGAGCCAAAAGCTGCATCATCTCTGGACTGTTGGACCAGTGCATAATATGAGGCAAAGGTGTGGACCGAGGACCAAGTAGCTGCATGACAGATCTCCTGGATGAGTACGTGAGCCAGGAAGGCAGCAGAAGGAGCCTGAGCCCTGGTGGAATGTGCAGCAAGGTGGCTCGATGGAACATGGGCCAAGTCATAGTAGGTACGGACGCATGACGTCACCCAAGATGAAATCCTCTGGGAGGAGACAGGTAGGCCCTTCGTCCGGTCTGCCATTGCGACAAAGAGTTGGGGCATTTTACAAAAGGGCTTTGTCCGCTCAATATAAAATGCGAGCGCCCTACGAACGTCTAGGGAGTGCAATTGTTGCTCCCTTCGTGATGAGTGTGGCTTCAGAAAGAAGACCGGAAGGAAGATATCCTGGTTGATATGAAAGGCTGATACCACCTTAGGGAGGAAGGCCGGATGTGGCCGCAACTGCACCTTGTCCTTGTGAAACACAGTATACGGTGGGTCCACCGTGAGAGTCCAAAGCTCGGGGACTCGTCTGGCCGATGTAATGGCTACGAGGAAAACTGTCCTCCAGGACAGGTATAGCAGCAAGCAGGTTGCCAGCGGCTCGAATGGGGCAGTCATAAGTCTGGTTGGGGCGGGGCGGCGAACATGGGGGTATAAGTGCTCCAAGCCCTTGAGGAACCTAGAAACCATAGGGTGTGAGAATACGGAGCGGCCACTCTCCCCTGGGTGGAAGGTAGAGATGGCTGCCAAGTGCACCCTCAATGATGATACCACCAGGCCCTGCTGTTTGAGAGGCCAGAGGTAGTCCAAGATGGAATGGATCCGGACCTCGGTGGGAGTAAGATTGTGCGTTTCGCATCAGCAGGAGAAACGCTTCCACTTGGCCAGATATGTTAACCAAGTGGAAGGTTTCCTACTACCCAGGAGTACTTGTTGTACCGAGGCAGAGCAACGTAACTCGGATCGGTTTAACTACCCGGCAGCCATTCTGTGAGTGCAGGGATTGCAGGTCTGGTTGGTGAAGTCTGCCGTGATCCTACGTTATGAGGTCTGGGCGAAGAGGCAGGGGAATCGGGTTGGCTATCGACAGGTCTCGCAACATGGTGTACCAGTGCTGCCTGGCCATGCTGGAGCGATCATGATCAGGTGCGCTCTGTCCCTGCGGAGATTTAGCAGGACCCTGTGAACCAGCCGGAACGGTGGAAAAGCGTACAGCAGATGGCTCGTCCACGGCATCAGAAAAGCGTCCGAGATCGAGCCCGGGGAGAGGCCTTGGAATGAGCAGAACGTCTGGCGCTTCCTGTTCTCGTGAGGAGCGAAGAGGTCTATGGGGGGGAAAGCCCCACTTCCGGAAAACAGAATGGATAATGTCCGGACGAATTGACCGCTCGTGAGACAGGAAGGATCTGCTGAGGCAATCCACCAGAGTGTTCTGAACCCCTGGGAGAAAGGACACTACCAGGTCTATCGATTGGGCTATGCAGAAGTCCCAGAACTGGATGGCTTCCTGACAAAGAGGGGAGGACCGTGCTCCTCCCTGCTTGTTTATGTAATACATGGTCGTTGTGTTGTCTGTGAACACTGAGACACAACGGCCCTGTAGGTGCTGCTGAAACGCCTGGCATGCAAGGCGGACTGCTCTCAGCTCTCGGACATTGATGTGCAAGGCCAGCTCTTGAGCTGACCAAAGGCCTTGAGTGCGAAGCTGACCAAGGTGAGCACCCCAGCCGAGAGATGAGGCGTCCGTCATCAGGGACACCGAGGGCTGAGGCAGATGGAACGGCATCACTGCACACACCAGGGAGGGCAACGACCACCAGTAGAGAGAGCCTAGGATGCTCAGGGGGGGCGGGGGGGATCGTGATGATCATGTCTATGCTGTCTCTGCCCGGGCGGTTTACCGAGGTGAGCCACGATTGGAGGGGACGGAGGCATAGCCTGGCATGTTTGGTCACAAACGTTCAGGCGGCCATGTGACCCAGGAGACCGAGGCAAGTGTGAGCCGAAGTTGTCGGGAAGTTCCGTAGACCTTGTATAATTGTTACCATCGCCTGAAACCGAGGCTGAGGTAAGCAGGCTCTGGTGAGATTGGAGTCCAGGATGGCCCCAATGAATCCTATTCTCTGTGTGGGAATCAGAGTGGATTTCTCTATATTGATCATCAGGCCTAGACGCAGGAATAGGTCCTTGACGATGCCCACATGATGGGTGACTTGGGCCTCGGAGATCCCTCGAATGAGCCAATTGTCTAGATACGGAAAAACGTGTATCCGGCGGCGGAGGGAGGCGGCGACTACGGCCATGCACTTTGTGAATACTCTTGGGGCTGTAGAGAGGCCAAATGAAAGGACCGTAAACTGGAAATGTTGATGGTTGGCCACAAACCGGAGGTACCTTCTGTGTGGAGGATAAATGGCAATGTGAAAATATGCGTCCTTCATATCGAGGGCGGCATTCCAGTCTCCGGGATCCAAGGATGGGATGATGGTCCCCAGGGATACCATGAGGAACTTGAGCTTTATCATGAACTTGTTGAGTTCTCGCAGGTCTAGGATAGGTGTGAGACCTCCCTTCGCCTTGGGGATTAGGAAATAGCGGGAGTAGAATCCCTTGCCCCTTTCGTCCTTTGGTACCTCCTCTATAGCTCCTATGGCAAGGAGCATCCGCACCTCTTGCGAGAGGAATTGCTCGTGAGAGGGATCCCTGAAGAGGGATGAGGATGGAGGGTGGCGGGGTTGGGGGGGTGAAATAAACTGGAGGCGGTACCCAAGTTCCACCATGCATAGGACCCAACGATCCGAGGTTAGATGGGACCACACAGGGAGGAAAAAGGAGAGGCAGGTGTAAAAGGGAGGAAACGGATCCTGGGTAATAACTGGTATGCCGTCCTCGGGCGTGCCTTCAAAAGTTTGGCTTTGGCCCCGCTGGTGGTTTGGTGGGACCCTGATTTTGGCCCCCTTGGGGTCCTGACTGTCGCCTATGACCGCCTCGGCCACGCCTTCTGCCAAAGTCCTGTCTTTGTCTAGGTGCAGGGTAAGGGCAGTGAGGCTGGGGACGGAAAGGCCTGTGCTGAGTCACCGGCGTGTGCATGCAGAGAGCGCATAATGACCCTGCTGTAGCTCCGGCAGGAGGCCTGACACCTGAAGCCATGAAATGCGTCTCATGGCAACACCCGAGGCCAGAATCCCGGCTGTGGAGTCGGCTGCATCCAACGAGGCCTGGAGGGAAGTTCTCGCCACTTTCTTCCCCTCCTCCAAGAGGGCGGCAAACTCTTGACAGGAGTCTTGAGGGACTAACTCCGTAAATTTACCCACTGCTGCCCAGGTGTTATAATTGTAGCGGCTAAGCAGGGCTTGTTGGTTTGCCACCCGGAGTTGTAGGGCCCCTGCCGTGTACACCTTATGGCCCAGTAAGTCCATACGCCTAGCCTCCTTTGATTTTGGAGCCGGCGCTTGCTGGCCATGGCGTTCCCTCTCATTGACAGACTGCACTACGAGGGAGGAGGATGCACATACAAGTACTCGTAGCCCTTAGAGGGCACCGTGTACTTGCGCTCAACTCCCCTGGCAGCAGGCGGGATAGAGGCTGGAGACTGCCAGATGGTATCAGCACTGGCCTGGATCGTCCGGATAAACGGTAAAGCCACTCTTGTGGGTGCGTCAGCCGACAGGATATCTACTACCGGGTCCTCTATTTCCAGGACTTCCTCCACCTGGAGGTTCATATTGAGTGCCACCCATCTCAGGAGGTCCTGATGGTCCCTTAGGTCGATTGGAGAAGGGCCCGAGGAGGATGTTCCTGCCACCGCCTCATCTGGAGAGGAGGAAGAGGAAAGGCCGGGGACAAGCGGGTCCTGTGTGGGCTCTTGTTCTTGGATGACCTCCTGCTCCAGGTGGATCTGGGAGTCTGGTGGCTGAACTGGAGCTTCCTCCATACCGGTCGGAGGGGGATGGCTAACAGTAGCCTCTGGCACTCGGTGCTCCGATGGGACAGAGCGAGACGAAACTACCCGGTACACCTTGGGCCTGGTGGTACGCCCAAGGTATCCAGAATGACCACTGATGGGGGCCTTGGTCTTGGGCCTGGGTCTCCTGGAAGACTCGTGGGCACATCGGAATCACGGTCCTGAGCATAGGAACTGTCCGCATGAGACGACCCCGATGTGTGTCGAGATGGCCATGGAGGGGCTGAAAAGCCCTGGGCAGAGTCTCCCTCTCTGACCGATCTTGCTCTACTCGGCACCGGGGATTGGTACCGGGAGCCATACTGGTACCGGGAACGAGATCGGGACCTGCAACGGGAACGGTGCCGGGAGGTCGACCGAGATCTCGAGGCTCGACGACAGGAGCGGCTGCGAGAGTCACGGTGCCTGGAGCAGTGCCGGGAGCTGGATCGGTGCCGAGAGTACCGGGCCGGCGAACGGGACGCTGATTGGTGCTGCGAGTGCGACCGGTACCGAGAAGGAGAACGGTGCCGGGACTGTGAGCAGCGTCCGAGAACGTCTGCGGGACCGCGATCGTGAACGGTGCCACTCTGCTGTGCCGACAGAGGATGGTCTGATCTGCCTCCATCAGGAGCTGCTTGAGACGAAAGCCCTGCTCCTTTTTTGTCCTCGGCTTAAAGGCCTTGCAAATACGGCACTTATCTGCGAGGTGAGATTCCCCGAGGCACTTAAGACTGGAGTCGTGGGGATCTCCTGTTGGCATTGGCTTGGGATCCCCAAACCCCTCTGAACTATATACACTATGTTATGAACTAATAAAATTAACTACAACTATAGAAATTTGAACTATATACACAAGTATTAACGAGATAACTACGAGTAGCTAGGGAAGTGGAGATCAGCTAAGCCGTGCTTCACTGTTCCAATGACCGACACGGGCGGTAAGAAGGAACTGAAGGGCCGTTGGGTCAGCAAGTGTATATATTTGGCGCCATGGCGGCGCCACTCTAGAGGGCGACCCAGCCGACCCCCCGAGGGTTGCTAGGGTAAAAATCTTCCAATGAGCGTGCACGCGGCGCGCGCGCACCTAATGGGAATCAGTATGAGCAAGCACTCGAAGAAGAACCCCTAGATCCCTTTCTGCTGTACTCCTTCCTAGACAGTCTCTTCCCATTCTGTATGTGTGAAACTGATTGTTCCTTCCTAAGTGGAGCACTTTGCATTTGTCTTTATTAATCTTCATCCGGTTTACCTCAGACCATTTCTCCAATTTGTCCAGATCATTTTGAATTATGACCCTGTCCTCCAAAGCAGTTGCAATCCCTCCCACTTTGGTATCATCTGCAAACTTAATAAGCATACTTTCTATGCCTACATCTAAGTCGTTGATGAAGATATTGAACAGAGCCGGTCCCAAAACAGACCCCTGCGGAACCCCACTTGTTATACCTTTCCAGCAGGATTGGGAACCATTAACAACTACTCTCTGAATACAGTTATCCAGCCAGTTATGCACCCACCTTATAGTGGCCCCAGTACCCAGGCTAGCAACACGCGGACAGCTTCACAACGCCAGCAGCAGCTGTGCTCTCTCTACCTTTGTTACCTCAGGAGTGAGATATCACCTATAAATCACCACCACCTGTAGAAAACGGTGCCAGTATCCAATAGCATCGCCATAAACTCAGTTTCACGCAACCGAGCAATTCCCTCACCCCTAGCAGGCTATCCTCACCAGGGCTGTTGCTCTGAGTGACGCTGTGCACAAGCACTCTGAAGAAGAGTCAGTAAGTCCGTCTTGTTTAAACCTTTAGGGGAGCAAGGGAAGGGAGTTCTGAATTTTAACTTGCACTTTCCAATGTGACTACAGTGAAACCTCAGCGTTATGGACAGCCTCCATTCCCAAGGTGCTCGTAACTCCAAAATGTTTGTAACGCTGAACAAAACGTTATGGTTGTTCTTTCAAAAGTTTACAGCTGAATATTGACTTAATACAGCTTTGAAACTTTACTATGTGGAAAAAAAAATGCTGCTTTCCATTTTGGGGGGGGGGAGTTTATGTACGCTTAAGTAGTTTATGTTTATCACAGTGCTGTATTGTATTTGCCATTTTTTGTGGTCTCTGCTGCTGCTGGATTGTGTACTTCCGGTTGCTTGGTCAGTTCATAACTCTGGTGTTCATAACTCTGAGGTTCTGATGTATATCAACCATGGTAACTGTCTGTGTTAGCTGAATCCGCTGCTGTTGCAGCACCCATAGAACACCTGAGTTACCTATTTGTTACTGTACAGCCTGACAACTAATAGGATCGGTGACTGTGTAATATTTATAGATGTACACCAAGCACCACACAATTCCCAACGGGCCCCAGAACAGCAGGACCAGGTAGAGCACAGTATTACTATGGCTCACTGTGATCTTTCAAAGCCTCCCTGTACAGCTCTGGGGCCAGAAGCAGGGCCAGGGGCAGAGGCTGGGGACGGGAGAGGAGCCACAGCCGAGCTGCAGTGGGGGCCGGCAGCCGAGCCCAAAGGACCCATACCCCTGAGGTGAGAAGCCACTCCAAGAAACAAGCAACAGAGAGAAGGGGGAAGGGAGATAGCGGGGGAGGGGCCTGGGCTCGCCTCCCCGGCCAGAAGCTCACACAGGCCAGATAGGACGTGGGCAAACTATGGCCCACGGGATCGTCCTGTCCAATCCTCCTCCCCCCGCCCAGCTGTCTACCCTCTCTGGCCCCCTGGAGTATTCACATAGACTAATCAGAACTGAAGAAGAAATGCTATGTAAAAATAGTATTAAGAATCAGACACACTCAGAACAGCCAGGTTATTTTCTTCAGTAATTTACTATCTGTTCAAAGGTGCCATCTTGATAGCAGTGGGGACGAAGTCTTCCATTTACCCTAACATGTGCATAGCATTAGCTGCCCACGACTTTTAGGCCAAACATACCTGAGCTGTGTTCTGGAAGGACTCTCTCTAGCTATGAGTGACAGTTCAGCACCAAGACACTTCACAACAAGAGCTTGCTCTAAAGTAAAAAAGTATTTTAGGGTGCAGGGAGAAAGGAATAGCTTCAATAAGTTTAAAAGGTCACCATTTTTTAGTCAACCCAACTTGACTAAAAAATAAAATGCCCAAACTATAAAAACTTTCCATGTTTTACCAATTTAACTTAAAAAAATAACACACTCTGAAAACAACTTTGGTAAATCAGACCTCCGCCTTAAAGATTTGCAGTAAAACAAGTGTCTCATAGACTTTAAAGCCAAAAGGGACCATCATGATCATCTAGTCTGACCTCCAGTACATCACAGGTCACAAAATATCACCCATCCGCTCCTCCCATAAACCCATAACCTTTGGCTGAGTTACTGAATGAAGTCATGATTTAAAGACTTCTTGTTACAGAGCATCCATCATGTATTCTAGTTTGAATCAGCAGATGAACCAGGCCCCATGCTGCAGAGGAAGGAAAAAAAAAACCCAGGGGCTCTGCCAATCTGATACAGGGGAAAATTCCTTTCCAAGCCCAAATATAGTGATTGGTTAGGCCCTGAGCATGTGGACAAGACTTACCAGTTAGACCGGGGGTGGGCAAACTACGGCCCATGGGACCATCCTGTCCAATCCCTGCTCCCCCCCGCTGTCTCCCCTCCCCCGCAGCCACGTCCCTAGCGCTCCAGCCCGCTGCTCCTGTCGGGGAGCATTGCAGCAGCGTGACTGGCTGTGGCGAGCGGGGGGGCATGGGATTAGATAAGGGGCAGGGGGTCAGTCAGGGAACAGGGAGCAGGGGGAGTTGGATTGGGCGGAGATTCCAGGGAAAATGGGGGGCAGTTGGGGCAGGGGTGTGGATGTGGGTCAGGGCAGTCAGAGGACAGGGAGTGGTTGGATAGGGCGTGGGAGTCCCGGGGGGCTTGTCAGGGGCAGGAGTGTGGATAGGGGGCAGGGGAAAGGAAGTAGGGGGGTTAGATAGGGGATGGAGTCCTGGGGGGGGCAGTTAGGGTGGGGAGGTCACTAGAGGGGGAGGTCGGGGGACAAGGAGCGGGGTGGGGGGGTGGATGGGTCGGGGATTCTGAGGGCAGTAGACAGGGGGTGGGATGTGGGAGGGAGTGGATGGGGCAGGGGCCATGCTATTTGGGGAGGCATAGCCTTCCCTACCCGGCCCTCCATACAATTTTGAACCCCAATGTGGCCCTTGGGCCAAAAAGTTTGCCCACCCCTGAGCTAGACACCTGGGAAAGAATTCTCTCTAGTAACTCATAGCCCTCCCCATCTAGTGCTGTTGGAGATATTTGCTAATAGCCGTTGCGGAGGGGCCATATGCCATTGTAGGCAATCGCATCATCCCATCTCCTCCATGAATTCAGCAAGCTCAGTCTTGAAACAAATTAGGATTTTTGTCCCCCACTACTCCCCTTGGGAAAGATGTTCCAAAACTTCACTCATCTGATGTAAAGCCCTATGTGGGACTATTTTTTTAAACCCACTCCCATCCTGCCCTGCAATATCTTCTCCCACCTACTCCTGCATTGTTTCTTTTATATTTATCCCACTCCCATTCGCAAACAAAGTAGATTCTGCAAATCCCACAAGAGGGACAGATTCCCCTGGGCTACCAAAAAAAACCCAACAACCACCACCCACCACAGTTGGTTAATATGTTATATACATAAATAGAATTCAGACACAATTTTTACCACCCAAAGAATAAAACAAATCTTGCTTTAACCATGTAAAAAAAACATTTTAACTCCTCTTATAACAGACATTAATCTCTTTCAGTCCCTACGGGATTCCAGTCCCACTGCAGGGCTCTACTATGATGGTTATAAACCTTCATCTAATTTCAAGCCTAAACTTATTGATGGCCAGTTTATACTCATTTGTTCTTGTGCCAATATTGCCCTTAACTTAAATAACAGCTCTTCTCCCAGGTGTTTATCCCTGTCATTTATTAATAGAGAGCAATCGGATCTCCCCTCGGCCTTCATTTGGTTCGGTTACACAAGCCAAGCTCCTTAAGTCTCTTCTTGTAAGGTAGCTTCTCCAGGCCTCTGGTCATCCTAGTAACTCTTCTCTGCACCTGTGCCACTTTGATTTCATCTTTCTTAAACATGGGAGACCAAAACCGCACACAGGATTCCAGATGTGGTCTCATCTGTGCCTTGTAGAACAGTACTAACACTTCCCTAACTCTACTGGAAATACCTCTCCTGATGCAGCGCAGAATTGCATTAGCCTTTTTTACAGCTGCATCATATTGACAGCACAGAGTCACCACTGTCTTTCTCCTCTTCTCTTGGTTCCAACTGATACGTCCCCAATTTTGAACAAAAATTCTAGCTGTTAGTCCCTAAGTGCATGACCTTACACTTTCTACTATTACATTTCACCCCATGTCTATTACTCCAATTTGCAAAGTCATCCAGATTTTCTTGTATGACATTCCAGTCCCCTCTGTATTGGCAATACATCCCAATTTTGTGTCATCCACAAATTTTACTAGCTCATTCCCACTTTTTGTGCCAAGGTCATTAACGAAAATGTTAAATAAGATTGGTTCCAAGAATGATTCCTGAGGAACTCAACTAGTAACCTCCTCCAGCCTGACAGTTCACCTTTCAATATGACCAGTTGTAGTCTCCCTTTTACCCGGTTCCTTACCCACTTTTCGATTCTTGTATTAATCCCCATCTTCTCATATTTAACTATAAGAACCTAAGAACAGCCGTACTGGGTCAGACTAAAGGTCCATCTAGCCCAGTATCCTGTCTACCGACAGTGACCAATGCCAGGTGCCCCAGAGGGAGTGAACCTAACAGGTAGTGATCAAGTGCTCTCTCTCCTGCCATCCATCTCCACCCTCTGACAAACAGAGACTAGGGACACCATTCCTTACCCATCCTAGCTAATAGCCATTAATGGACTTAACCTCCATGAATTCATCCAGTTCTCTTTTAAACGCTGTTATAGTCCTAGCCTTCACAACCTCCACAGGTAAGGAGTTCCACAAGTTGACAGCACTGGGTGAAGAACTTCCTTTTATTTGTTTTAAACTTGCTGCCTATTAATTTCATTTGGTGACCCCTAGTTCTTGTATTATGGGAATAAGTAAATAATTTTTCCTTGTCTACTTTCTCAACATCACTCATGATTTTATATACCTCTATCATATCCTCCCTTAGTCTCCTTGTTTCCAAGCTGAAAAGTCCTAGCCTCTTTAATCTCTCCTCATATGGGACTGTATCAGGGTGGACCCCTGCTCTGGCCCTGAAGGGGTTAAAAACAGCCCTGGGAAGGGGCCAAGGCTCAAGAAAACAGCCTTTAGGCTGTGCTGATTGGGGAAGTGGCTGCAGCTGGGGGCCACGCCCCAAACTGAGCAACAGGGCCTTATAAGAAGGCCAGGGAAGCCAGAAGCCAAGACAGTCTCTCTCTGCCTTCAGAGAGAGAAGGGCCTGGCTGCAGGGAGCTAGAGATTGGATACCTGAGTGAAGCAGGGCTGGGGAAAGGCTGAGGAGCTGGGAACTCCAGCCTGGAAAGCCCCGGGCTGCGGCCTAGCAGAGGGCTAACAGGTACTAGGGGTTGCAGAGGGCAGCCCAGAGGTAGGCCAAGGCAGCAGGTCCAAACCCAACCTTGCCAGTGATGAGTAGGCTGATACTGCAGTCTGCCCCAGGACGTGGGGCTAGACAATGACTGACAGTAGCCATCTACTGAGGCAAGGTGGGGATAGAGGGTGGGGGGGTCCCTGAGGAGAGGAGACCCAGAGAGAAAGGGGTTACTGCTAGGGGGCAGCACCCCATGTAAAAGGGCACCGGGTCCAGGGAGGGACATGGGGGGCCAAAGGACAGGCGGATCACCAGCCTGCAGAGGGCGCTCCAGCGCTGGAATAGAGCTAATTCCCAGAGTCACCAGCAGGAGGCGCCGCGGGGGTGAGTGCGGCCCGTTCACAGGACCCATTCCAAACCCCTAATCCTTTTAGTTGCCCTTCTCTGAACCTTTTCTAGTACCAGTATATCTTTTGTGAGGTGAGGAGACCACATCTGTACGCAGTAGTCAAGAAGTGGGCGTACCATCGATTTATATAAGGGCAATAATATATTCTCAGTCTGATTCTCTATCTCCTTTTCTATGATTCCTAACATCCTGTTTGCTTTTTTTAACCACCTCTGCACACTGCGTGGACATCTTCAGAGAACTATCCACGATGACTCCAAGATCTTTTTCCAGAGAAACTAATCATTTCTCCTGTGGAACTGGATCAAATGCCTTACTGAAATCCAGGTAGATTACGTCTAACGCATTTCCTTTGTCTAGAAAATCAGTTATCTTCTCAGCGATCTACTTTTTGTAAAAACATGTATTTTATCCTAATTGCCTTTTTTACCTCTATGTCCTTAACTACTTTCAAAATTTGTTCTAAGACCTTGCATACAACTGAGGCCAAACTAACGGGCCTGTACTTTCCCAGATCACGTTTTTTTTCCCCCTTTCTAAAAGAAGTATTAAATTTGCAATTCTCCAGTCATAAGGTACAGCCCCTGAGTTCACGGTGCCATTTGAAACACCTGAGGATATGATGAGCCAGATCATCAGGTGCTGTAAGCTGACTTCAGAGTGACGCTGATTTATACCAGCTGAGGATTTAACCTTTTGAGGTTGAGTTAAAAAAAAACCCTCTTTCCCCCCCCCCCCAAATACAACAAAACAAGATTTGTAATGGAGATAGCTAGCTAATATTATTTTGCTGTATTTAAAACAAACTGTGGAAATAAATGTCCAGATAAGAGAGAATTGTTTGCCAAAGTAATGATAAATCTCAACTTTCTTAAGGTAATGGTTGGCCATGCTCTGCTTTCCCAATATTGACAAAGCAAGTAAGGCTCAACCAATACACCCATTCCTTTGTGAACTATTAAATTATACATATTTCTAATCAATAGTCATTTAATTGGCACAGGAGCATTCAATTTAAAAGTTGTCTATAATGCACACTGAACATAAAAAAATTAGCAATGACTTGTCAGCTGAAGCCTCATTTAAAAAGCTATTGCCAACCTTTCTGTCTTAAGTTAGCCATCTTGCTACATTTGCAGCTCAAAGGCTAATACGGTGGTGTCCCAATTATCACAGAAGTATTGCTATAGAAGAATTCATTCTTCTAAAACATAGGAACAAGTTACTTTTTTGCATGAATGACCTGAATTACTTCATCGAGCTCCGATGCATTCACACAGGAACCCTCAGATACAAACGTCTGCTTCTGAATCACAATGGTGGCTCTTTGAGAAGTTTCATGTGGCTGCTCCAGGGTTTGAAGACAGTATTATTAAATATACAACAACCACCAGAAAAATTGTCAAGACTGTCTTCCATTTCATAACATTAATAGCCGAATCACATTCCTCTCGTGACAAGAGCACTGTGGGTTTTGTAGAAAATGATAGCCGTGGTTTGGAGTTCTGAGTGGCAGATTTGGGATCCAGCAAGTCAGGTGAATAAAACAGAAAAAGAATGTTAACCTCCACAGTGTTGGATAGAGGTGTATTTAGCTGTACATCCTTCTTGCCAGAAGGTTACAGAGATCCTACTAATTCAAAATAGATTTCATAGATAGTTGTGTTATAAATGCATTTCACTTGTAATATAACATGGTGTACTACAGAATGACTGGTTTCAGTTACTGCTAGGACTATTAACATGCTATTTATATGTACACACATGCATGCACACACTTGCATTGTTTACTAATTATATATCTCCTCTATAAATACTCTGCAAGTGTAGTTCTAACATGCAATGTTTTCCCTATTCTTGTGTTCCTTTAAATCAGTATAAAAAGGTATTTTTCTGTAGAGCGTCCTCACATCTTGAACAATCTTAGGCATTGCTAATATGCTTCTCAGACTACATTTTAGTTCAGCATTAAAAAAGTATCAGGAAAACAGGACTCTTTCCTTAAATCTTACATACCCTCAACTCTGCATTCAGACACTCAGAATATTTGCAGTTCACTTTCAAAAATGATTCATTCTTAATCCTAACAGTTTGAAAGTGTTGGCTAAACCCTTTTAGGAAATACCAGGAACACATGCGCATGCGTGTTGGAAAAGTCAATCATTTTGTTATAGGATATTTGATTTTTTTACTGCTACAAGAAACCCGCTGGGACAGTAATGAGCACCTGCGTGTGTTATCAAGTAGCCCCATAATGCATGTGATTACAAGTAACTACACTAGTAATTATATAAGAATAATCCACATCAAGTACACTTCAAGGTCCCCTGAGGGAAGATAACAACAATACAATATGTAAAATTATTAATGTATTTTGAATGGCTGCAACACCACTTTCAACTGTTGTGGGGAAGGCCTACTTCTAAATGTAGATTCAAACAAGTCTCTTGCCCAGCTCTCTGGAAGCTGGACATGCCCCGAGAATGGAGGGAGTGTCATTTTCCACAGGGATAGGATCTTCTCTCGAGTACCGGCTGGAGGTTAACCTACAGGGTTAGAGAGTTCACATTTGAAAAGAATCATGCAATACAGGTCAGAAGAAAGGCAGACCTAGGAAATTAATACACTAGACCTGAACTCAGGGGCATGGGTTAGAGGATGAAAAGGCAGCCCCCAAATGAAAAAGCTCGGCTCGTGTCTCGGTGCACAGCTGTGATATAGTTACTGTTCAGCTACTAGAAAACTAGAATGTGGTTCTAACTGACCGGGATCACCAGACCAACGTGCAAATACCCTTCGAGTGTAGTGGGCATGGAACACACTATGAGGCTAGTGATGTGCCCCTGGACAAAAAAAATCGGTGTGTGTGGCTAAGTTTGGGAAGGACACCTGATTTAATAACTGCTCCTTCCAGCTGCGCTCTCTCCTCGGGATGACATGATTTGTGATGGGGGGGGGCTATCACATTTTCCTTTCAGTCAGAGCTCCCCTTGCCAGTCGGAATTTTTCCTATTATATTATCACAACCTTCTGTCTCCAAACCCAAAACTGGGAGCACCTCAAGCTACACCAAGCCTCATGCTGTAGACTAGGAAACTGCTCCTCTTTCTGCCTGGCTTCGACACTTGCAGACAGACACACGCATCCTAGCACCATGAAGGGCAGACCTGCCCCCCCCCCCCCCAGTTGTCCTGCTACACTCCCCCTGCAGCCCACTGAATGCAGCTAGCAAAGGAGAACAGGATGGCTGCGAGGCGTGCTAAACTGATCCACCCAGTGGATGCTCCAGCCAGAACGAGCCCTGGCCCCTTTCCTCTACCCCTCTCCCCAGCAGCCAGCTCGCAAAGATGCCCTGGGTTTAAAGCGCTTGCAAAAGGCATCCTTGCAGAGCGGGGTTTGGCTGGAGAAATGGTCCGGGTGGGAGCCCGGAGCCCAGCCTCACCCTCCTGGACAGGGGGAGCTACACCCACCTTAGACAAAGGAGAAGTGATAGAAACAAAAGCCAGGCGGGTGTTTACTGGCACAATGGCGTGTCTGTCTGAATGCTGCATGCTCCCTTGCTTTCCCAATGCCTCCTCGCAGGAGGGACCCAGGGCTGCTCAGTCCCCCTCTTTGCCCCCTTCTTTCCTGCGCTTCTGTCCCGGATTTTGCAGGCTCGGGATGGGGTTCTGTGGTCCAAAACACTCACTATTCCCTCCCTTCTTGCTGCCTGTATAATTTGCCTTATACACAGGGACACAAATACAGAGAAGTGTTTTTCCAATTTTAAAAACTTTATTGTAATCCGGTATATAAATAAAAGGTTAGCTTTTTGTTCAAAGCCATTTTTAACAACAACTATTTACAGATAATGTCATTTTTCTGATAAAGAACTGAACTATGCACTTTTTTGCACTCGTATTCTTCTTCCTCATCAGTGAGGATTTCATGATTTGTTCCTTCTGGAATGCAGGGCATATGTACCCACCTCTTGCAAGAATCACACTGGACCTTTGATAAGTAACAATTGAGAAAATGAAATCAGAGAAGTTGTAACGTTACAAATACTTTCCATTCGCTCATGCTATTCCATCCACGTCAGCATTACCTAAGATATGCCTATCACAGGGGTGGGCAAACTTTTTGGCCTGAAGGCCACATCGGGGTTCCGAAACTGTATGGAGGGCTGCGTTGGGGAGGCACAGCCTTCCCTAACAGCCTGGGCCCTGTCCCCATCTGCCCCTTTCCGCCCCCTGACTGCCCCCCTCAGAACTCTGACCCATCCAACCTCCCCTGCTCCTTGTCCTCTGATCACCTCCTCCCCGGTCTCCCCACACCAACCACCCAGCCGGGAACCCGACCTCTTATCTAACCCCCACCCCCGCTCCCTTTCCCTGACTCCTATCCACATCCCCGCCCCCGACATGCCCGCCCACCCTGGGACTCCCACACCTATTCAACCACCCACTGCTGCTCCCTGTCTGCCCACCGGGACCCTCTGCCACTTATTCAACCCCCCCGCTCCACATCCCCTTTCCATACCACACAGAGCACCAGGACTGGCAGCAGCACTGAATGGCTGGAGCCAGCCATCCCACCGTGCAATCCCGCTGCCTAGAGTGCTGGCGGCACGGCGAGTTGAGGCTGCGGGAGAGGAGGGACAGAACGGGAGGGGCCTCCACGGCCAGGAGCTCAAGGGCCGGGCAGGACGGCCCGCAGTTTGCTCACCTCTGGCCTATCACCATGATGGAATGTTTACTGTTGTGGAATTTTTACAAGAATCCTGATTCTTAAGCAGCTTATGGCATATGTTTCTGATACAATCCTATGTTTCTTACCATCGTGCAATCCTCACTTTCCTTTTCACAACTGACAAGGTTGCAGTATATGCAGTAGTCCTCCACGCTTTCTGAAAAAAAATCAATATAGCGCAATGAAATGCTGATCATGTCACGACCAACACTCTAAATGCAAATCCGAGTTAGTAATTACTGTCGCTATTTTAATCCAGTCACTGGTTGCAACATTTTTTCTTTTTGTGAGTCTTATTTTTCAAAGTTTTACTTTACTGCACCTGAATATAAAAATATCCAATTTTATTTAACTGGTCTATCAATAGCAACCATTCACCCCAATCTAATTTTTGGTACTTGAAGATATTATTGATGAATAGCCACAATTACAGAACCAGACCCGTGAGTTACCCCACTTTAGGGGTATTAAGATAACGGTCTGTTCCGTAACATAATTCCACTTTTCGGTTACCTTCACATGTGCCTAATGAGTCTATAGTACATGGGAGAAAGTTATTACCTGACTCTTTCACTAGAACAATTGCTACTTGTCTTCTAAACTCAGCATTATCAATTCAATAGAAACATCACAAGAGGCTGTCTTTCTGCCGCAAATACGTTTCTGCAAACTAATAACACTTCTATTTAGAAAAAATATCACAATTCTCAGAGGTGAAAGTGGGCTGAGCCAGCATGCTGGTAAGAACTGGCCACCGGTTCCGGCCCGTACACGGACGACGTTACAGTGCTGCTGTGGCAGTGCTTTATGCTTTCAGGTCCCTGTCCCCGTTACCTCTCCTCACATCTGTGGCCCTGCCATAGGGTCTGACAGCGCTGCTGGATGATACCGGCAGGGCCACCAACAGTGGGGGAGGAAAAGGGGCAGTTGCCTTGGGGGTCAGTGATTCAAAAGGGCCTGGGGCTCCTTCCCACCACAACAGCAGCTGTCAGGAAGGGCTGGCTGAGGGAATCTGGCCCCCCAGCCCACATCTTCCACCCAAGACCCATCCCTTCTGAGGGCCCAGAGCATACCCCACACGCCATGGCAAGGACGCTGGTGCAGTGGACACCAGTAATCTTCCACATTTACTTTCACCCCTGATAATTTCACATACATAAATGATAATGGCAATTTTGTATTCAAAACCTTTAAGATAAGTGGTCTGCAGTTGTGGCCATCACTTTTTGTTTATTATGCTGAAGAATTTTATTCTTCCAATCAGATGGGGAGTTGCTCGTTAATCGTTTGATGAAGTATCTGAAACTTTGAGAGAGTACAGTAGTGGACTGTATAAATGAGCTTTTCTTTCCCTTTTTTTAAAAAAAAACAAAAACAGTTTCTGTACAGAGATAGAAATCCTTTCTATCGCTATTTACTTAATGATTGCCATGACTTATTGCGCGTTAGATATCTATCTATCAGTGGTCCCCAACGCGGTGCCCGCGGGCACGGGGGCATCTAAATGCGCCCGCATTCTGGCTGGTGGTCGAGCATCTGCCAAAATGCCTCCAAATTTCGGTGGCGATGCCTCTGGATGACATCGCTTGTTGGCGGCAAGCAGCGTCATCAAGAGGCGTCGCCCGCCGAAATTCAAAGGCATTTTGGCGGATGCTCGAGCACCATCACGGTCCTTCATTTGGCACTCGCCAGACGAAAAGGTTGGGGACCACTGGTATATATATTAACATACTTACACACACACACACGCTTTCATATTACTGTCACACTCTTATACAATGTATCACCTGCTTTGCTGTGCCCCATGTTGATAACACCTTCACACTCATGCAACATGCTACCGTTTCGGGTCCACATTCTGTGAAGTAGTTACACAAATCCACTCAAAGTACATTAGTAAGCACATGCTGTTTCAATTTTTCTTTGTAGCTAACAGGAAGATTTTAGTCTCATTGTGTAAATATTTTCACATTAACAGTTCATATACACTGTAAAAGTAAGTATCTTAAAAATCACCTCCAATTCCTTAGACATGTTCTTTCATATCTCATCTCATCACACAAGGGGTCAATTGTTAATAATTATTTTGTTTGCATCAATGCTATCTGTAAGTTTAAATATACGTACAAGTTATATTGGCAAAGTGATAAATTCTGCTATTTTATAATGACTTCTCAAAAAAACAATCCATTAACATATTCTCATTTGTGATGTCTAACACACAGGAGAAAAGCATATTGTGGATTCATTGATCAAATCATTACAAACTGCATTCTTTCAAGTAACATTGAAAGCTGTGTATGAAAGCTTGTTAGCATTTACTTTCATTTGTGCTGTTCTGCCTGAGAGAATGGCCCTAGAAACTACTGCTGAGATGGGTTGTACCTGCTGACAGTCAACCAAGTTATTAATGCATTAATCATTCTGGCACATAAAGAATAGAATGACAGGTTTCAGAGTGGTGTGCCAAGTTGACTGTAATTTAAGGCTTCCTGTGCCAGTAATACATTTTAACATTTGTAGAAGGTCTCTCTCTATGTCTATATTATATAAATAAACGACTGTATTTCAAGTAAATAATGTTTTTAAAATATTTAGGAAGCTGCATTTAAAATAAAATTAAAATGCAGCTCTTATCAATGTAGCGTGATCCTTGCCTGGGATCCTGGTCTGGGGTTCCAGCCACCAGCACTGCTCAGCCCACTGCCAGTCTGGAGTTCCATTCACTCAGCCTGCAGCGAGCTGAGCAGGGCCGGCAGGGGGCTGAGTGGCTCAGTCCACTGCCGGTCTGGGGTGCCGGCAGCACTCAGTCCGCTGCCAGTCTGGAGTTCCAGCTGCCAGCCCCGCTCAGCCTCCTGACGGCCTGGGGTCCTGCCCACCGGCCCCGCTCAGCCCACTGCCAGCTGAGTGAGTGGAACCCCAGACAAGGATCCCAGGCCCTGCTCAGCCCGCTGCCGGTCTGGGCTTAGCGGCTCAGTCTGCTGCTGGTCTGAGGTCCTGGCCTCTGGTACCACTCAGTCCGCTGCCAGCCTGGGGTTCCATTCACCCAGACTGGCAGCACGCTGAGCGCGTCCGGGGGCTGGGACCCCAGACCGGCAGCAGGCTGAGGCACTCAGCCCGCTGTCGGTCTGGGGGTTCTGGCCGCCAGCTCCTGCCAGCAGGGATCCCAGCCGCTGCCACCACTCAACCCGCTACACCAGCCTGGGGTTCTGCTCACCCAGGCCGGCGTGAGGCTGAGCGGGGCCAGTGGCTGGGACCCGGACTGGCAAGGGGCCGGCAACCAGAACCCCAGACCGAAAGCAGGCTGAGACACTCAGACCCCTGCCAGCCTCGCTCAGCCTGCTGCCACTCTGGCGTTCCAGCTGCCGGCTCCTGCCAGCCGGGGTCTCAGCTGCTGGCCTGCTCAGCCCGCTGCCAGCCTGGAGTTCCTTGGGGGTCCCCAGGCCAGCAGTAGGTGCTGAGTGGAGCCGGCAGTCAAGACCCCGACTGGCAACGGAGCAGCAGCCGGAACCCCGGGGTGGCAGTGGGTTGAGGCGCTCAGCCCGCCGCCGCGTGTCATCAAAAATTGGCTCGCGTGTCACCTTTTGCATGCGTGCTGTAGGTTGCCGACCCCGGTATAGAGAGCACAGCTGCTGCTGGCGTTCTGAAGCTGCCCGCGTGTTGCTAGCCTGGGTACTGCAATGATGCCTGCCAAAGTTATCACGGTCTGGTATGGGAAAGCATCCTACTACGGAAGAAGAAATAAGGCTTCCATCCCAAACCTTTGGCAGAGGATTAAAACTTTCACTGAGATACTCTTCAGTAGACAAAGCAGGCAGCTGCCAAACGACATTAGAAGGGAGCATTGCACAACTTTATATGAGCATGTTCCCTAAATGATCAGCAATGTTAACCGGGATGACTTTAAGTGAGGAGTTACTGTACATGTTAAGGTAACACAAATCTTTAACTCAAGACTGGGCAAGAATTAGCATAAGGCCCCAAATCTTACTACAGTTCATTCTTCCATTTTGTCCTTTTCCAGATTTTCCTCTTGAGATCTGTGTCTCAGACATGAGCAAAAACAGCAGATGCATGATAGACTTACTCCCACAGGGCTACCGATGTGTAAGTTCTCAAAGGGCCTCTAGAAAGGCATTTGTGACAGGTGGGATCACAGAAACCCTCTGGGAGCTGCCACCTGATGTGCCCAGGCTACTTCTACCCCTGCTTTCCCTGCCAACTCAGGACTCCAGCACCCTGTCTTGCTGAGCCAGACACTCCTGTCTGCTCCAACACAGACCCAGGGTCTGAATTACTTGCCCCAAAACTGCAGGTTTACCTGAAAGAGGCTAACAGAAGTCTTCCTGTCTTTAATACTCAGATGCCCAACTCCCAATGGGGTCTAAACCCAAATAAATCCATTTTACCCTATAAAAAGCTTAAAATGCACAAATCTATATCTAATCAAACTGAATATAGATAAGATCCCCACCAGTTCCAGAATGCTCCCTTTTACAGACTAATCTCCTTTTAGCCTGGGTCCAGCAATCACTCACACCCCCTGCAATCACTGTCCTTTGTTCCAATTTCTTTCAGGTATCCCGGGGTGGGGGTGGGGATGATCGCTTTCCACCTCTAAGGAGGTGAACAATGAGAGGCCGTCACACTCATCGGGGTGCCTAACAAGGGTTTTGGGGTCGGATTCCAACGTCTCCATCAACGGTTGAGTCAAAGGGTCCTCCTTGGAACTGTCACTGAGGTAGCGCTTTCTCCACACAAGTCCAAAGGTGCTAGGGGTTAAAACAAAGTCTGAAGTTCTCATGGGGGTGGTAACGGAGTCCACGTTTCCTCTTAGTAGCCTTTCCACAATTTCTAAAACACGTGTCCTTGGTAAGAGATGGCCTCCTCTGCCCGGAGCTGGGACTTATGGGGAAATGGTGCTGCTCTCTGATTGGCAGAGGGCATTGGGAGGAGTTCTTAGAGGGGTCACACGACCCACTTCCTGACAGGTCACTCCGCCCTGGAACTCACCCTGACTGGTCAAATTTCCTCTCAGGGCAGTACTATCAGGGGAAAACCCAACCTCATTGGTACTGGGCACTGGGAGCAGTCCTTAGAGGGGTCACGTGACACACACCTTGCTTCCGGTCATCTGTACCCCAGAAGTAATACCCCCTGGAGCGGGACTTCTGGAGACAGGTGGGAGGAGTGTAAGGGGTCAAGAGGCAGGGTTAGGGTTTGATTCATGGTACGGCCCATATACTACTAGGTTTACTGTATCATACGGTTTGTCTTGTTCATTTTGACCAGGTAGTTTGTGTGCTCAAGGAACATCTGCCTTTGGGGAGAATCTCAACACACACAGAGTTCTCAGCAACAGCTTTTGTGAGTTGATTATTTATGAAAAGAGGAGATCTTGAACTAGATTCCATGGGTTCAATAGCTGTTTCTGCTTGGCACTGTTGAGTATCATCTACCTGCAATACAAACAAAAAAATTCTCATGCTTTACTGGTATGGGAGAACCTTGCTAATTACCAGCAGGAAGTGCAAGACCCATTCCAAGCGACTGAATAATATGAATTAGCAGACACATGCGAAAAGCAAGAATCTTCAGTGTTTATAGTTATCACTTTGAAATACAACAGCGCTATGCAGAATGCTTTACAGCAACTACCTACTCCTCACCACGTTCAAGTTTAGAATGGGCATTATCATCCATGCTTTACAAATCGCAAGTCACATAATTTAACAAGGTATAGGCAAAGCTAAGGAGTAGTACACAGTAATTCCTTGTCTGGTCTCTTCTTGCTCAATCACTAATCTGCAGAACTGTATTTTGAGATATGTAATTTAAGTTTAATTACTGATATTTCATAATGAATTTGTACATGTCCTATAGTTTATTCTGTAAATATGATAACACTTGAAAAAGTTGTTTAGTCCTGAAGTATTTACATTGGCCTGCAGAGGATATCCTGTCCAGACGTATTATGAAATATTCAGGAGAATGTCATGTCATTCTAAATGTTTAACGTAATCTTCACAATATGTTTGTTGTGATGGTCAACACTAGCTTTGTAAAACTGTTGAAAAATTTCACAATATTTATACCTTTAGGGTTCTCTCAAATTCCAGCCCCCACCGCTATTACAATCTTCCTTGTCTCCCCTGCACTCCCCACCAAATTCTGACATGATTTTAGCATCAGTTAGCTAAAATTTCAGTAGTTATAAATGTGTGCTTAACAATTGAAATCCCAAATGCCAAAACTTCTGATAGTCTAGGTAATTGGTCTCAATTCTCATCCCACTTACACTGATGTGGGTCCTGTGTGAGAGATGAGCATCAGGGCTTATCCTTCTAGCGCCAATACTTATCAAAATAAAAGCTGTTAAAATTTTGATGTCGAGTGGAAAAAGGGAAGACAGTCCTTACACTTCTGTCATTGTAATAGTAGCTTGAGAAATAGAAGGCTAAATCTAAAACTAAATGATTTTTACCACTGAAAGCAGAGAATGTGGAAGCATTCCTGGTTAGACCCAAGAGTTGTGGGGATAGTGTGCCACCTCTCTAATTGCTCCTTCACTCTAACAGTGTTTTTCTAGCAATGGGCAAAAGCTCAGATTGCAGACATGCAGTGACCAGTGTCTGGTTGAGGCTATCACAATACAAGCATTAAGACAAAGTTCAGTACCAGAACGTCTAAAGAAAGAAATCAATTTTCATTCCAGTGGCCTCAATAATAAAAAGCAAAGGAAAAAAAAATAGATCAAGTTTGCATAAGAACTGAGAAGACTTCAGGGTCTGGCCCTAAAAATGAAAACTCTGGGAACAGAATCTCTTTTTATAAACAATTTGTTCAAGTCTGATTGTTATTTAAAGAATGCTTTTGTGTGTTGTCCAAAAGTCAACAAAATTTATCTAGACTAATGTTCAAAACTACAACCTGATATTAGGATTCTGGATTTCAGAATTTTTGGCTGTTTTGCTTTTGTCATCAAATACTACAAAACAGCACAGATGGGAAGACATCACACAGACCAAAAACCAAAACCACGAGAAATTACATACATCTACAACAAAAGATATTAGCCCCCCATAGCCTTAATTGTATACTAGGGCTTTTTTTTTTTTTTTTTAAGCACATGGGGCTAAACTCAGCTCTGGCAAGCAGTTGAGCTAAATGGACTCATGCAATCTATACGAGGGCTGAATTTGGCCAATGATGTTAAAGTTTTTACAATGCTTCCAAGTCACACCTATGACAACACGATTATTTAGATAAGCGTGCGCGCACACACTCCCCCAATGTGGACAGTTCTCCCCTAAAGTAACAATTACCTTTTTTGACCACCTCTGGGAGTCCGTCTGGCTCATTGTCCTGGGTCAGTGAATGTACGTAGATGGCAACCTCATCAGCACCTGACCAAAGGAAAGAGCCATTACCTGTACAAATAACTTTAAGGAGACTCTGGAAAGATGTGTTTAGAATGCAATGATCTCAATCATTCATTTGTTAATTAAGTACATAAGACGTGTGCTTGTGCAACCACAGTCAACTATAGCAGAGCTTCAGAAACTATACTGATTTATGAGGATCTGGCCCCTCATCTGAATCAAATGTAATAATGGATGTTTTGAAAACATGTGTTAGTCTGTTAGTCTATAAGGTGCCACAGGATTCTTTGTTGCTTGAAAACATGTGTTCTAAATAAATGCATTAAGGTTAGAAACAGGATCATGATTAAGGCTATGTTTTAGTCATGGGTATTTTTAGTAAAAGTCATGGACAGGTCACGGGCTATAAACAAAAAGTCACGGCCTCGTGATCCCTCCATGACTTTTACTAAAAATACCTGGGACTAAATCTTACCGACTGGGAGAGGGGACGCTCCTGAAGACTGCTGGGGAGTGGAGAGAGAGAGCAGAGCAACGCTGGTGCTGGGGGGAAAGAGGTGGCTCAGGGCCCCACCACCACTAGTCCCAAACTGCTGCTGCAGGCCAGCGTCAGGGACCATGCCTGGGACTGCCAGAGCAACGGCCAGCGCGGCTGGCTCCTGAGCTTCCTCAGCTGCTGGGATCCTGGTATCAGCTGCACCAACACTGCAAAATTCACAGAGGTCACAGAAACTGTGACTTCCATGAATGATTTGCAGCCTTACAGTCACATTCTAGTATAGCATTTCCTTCTTCAACTACCCCATGTGCATTGGGGGGGCAAAATAAATGGATGGTGGATATCTGGCAGCCTTATAAAACGCACTTCAGGATAATGTAAATATCAAGCACAGTGCTCCATCAGCTGGGCATGGAGTGAGTACTGTAACTCAGAGCCTGCTTGCCATAATACCGGCTCCACACTGTGCTACATGAGTGCTTTTTGATGTGTTTATTTCTGAAGCGAGAGCATAGAACTACAGTCCCTCATTCACAGTAAATGGAAGTAGAAAAAGACTGTAGGCTAGAAAATGCAGAGGGAATTGATAAGAAAAAATTCACCTAGATGGACAGGTTTAAAAACTTTTCCCCTCTGCTTGGCAGTAAACACCCAACCTATGCGTGTTACAAATAAAACTTCATATAGTCATCACCAGAATTTCTCTTTGCAGCGGCACGTGGAATTGTTCACACGCCTATCTAAATTATTAGCAAGAACAGTGCTGTCATATAAAGAATCACTTCATTAATAATTTAAATGGAAATTCTGCATACATCAGAACTGATATGCTCTCCCAAGTCGAGTGTGACATAATGAGGTAGAAGAAGCAGTTTAAAGACAATAGGGGCATGTCTGCCCTGGGAAGTTTCAGAAGATATTAATTAATGTGTTCATTACATCGTCGTTACAACATGCAGTGTAGACACTGCCCTGTTATGTTTAATATCACATCAGTCAGTTACGGTTAACCTTAGGGGCAGAGTGAAAAGACATGTTTAAACACGGTCTCATTTTGAAGTACAGACCCTGACAAGTAAGGTGTTGTTTCCTTTGCACCATAAGTGAAACTTTACCAGAACAATGAATGAAAGTTCCTGATTGAATTCTGCCTGGATACCAAAAATGTATCAGTCAGGCTAAAAAAGTGTTTTTAATTTATTAAGGGGGGGGTGCACTCAGAGACTTGCTATGTGAGAGGGTCAACAGCACAACAGTTTGAGAATCACTGGGCTAAAGGATAATCTCTGCTGAACTACACTTTCCTTTTGATATCCAGGCTGTCAAACTGTAGGCAGCTCAGGTACAGATGAAATAAGGGCCCATGCTTCAGGAGATCTGTTTTTTCTGCTGGTATAGTGGAGATTCCTTAGCTATCAATCAATCATGTCCAAAAATTCCCAGGACTTCTGGCTAGTGACGAACTAGAAGGATGAGTTCAGCTCTTTCCTCTTCCCTTTATGCAAACTGTCTTGTAAAGCAGCGGATTCTTCTCGACATCTGACATTATTTCCATGGCCTCTGAGAGAAGTTCTGACCTCTGGTTACTCACTTATGTTGAAAGGGACATAAACATTCATACTTCAGAGCACAAGCCAACCTCTAACAGGAGATAGGAAGAAATGTCCCTTGTGGGTTAGTTATTCCATAACTGCCCTCTACAGGTTTCTTCAACCTTCCTCTGAAGCAACTGCTACTGGCCACCGTCAGATGACATACAGGAGACTCAATGGACCACTGGTTTGAACCCATCTGTCCATTCCTATGTTTTTGTTCCAACACTACTGAATTCCATAAAAGTAAACTAAAAGGAAGGGTACCTGACATACTGAAAAACTGTAGAGCACAAGGTGTGCGGTTCAGAAAGCTGGACGCTCTTTTTTCTGAGTGACCCACCATAACCCTGGGGGCATCTTGTCTTCCAGGTATGCTCTTCACCAAGTAAGGTGTGTTCCTGTAGCAATCATACAAGGGCCAAAGTGAAAACTGGGTTGGCTTAAAGTATGTTCCTTGTACTTACCTGCCCCAAAGAGACATTTGGACAGGATCTGAGAATGACGTGTCCACAAATGGAATTTCTGGAGACACATTGTGAAATCCCACTCAGAGGACAGTACCAATGCATGGCATCAGCAAACATGGTCACTGGGGAAGACTAGCTACGGAGTGACTGCTGCCAGGATACAATTGATGAGATGAAGTTTTGGGTCTTTGTAAATCTTTACCAGAGTGGTAAATTTAGAGTCAAAGCCATGCCTATTTTAACCTGGTTGAACAATGTCCTGCATTGGATTCAGAATATTCTGATTTTGAACTCCAGGGGGGTTGGAATCCTTTCTAGCAGCCGGCAAGTTGGGAATGGATCTGTTTCGCTGGTCAGGGCACAAACAGTGATGTTGTCTGTAAATGGACAGGGTTGTGTAACTTGAGACCTCAGCCTTGCTGTGATACTACCAGCCATTTAAACCTCTCAACACAGAGGGTAGGTCAAAACGAAGAGTCTTGTATAGGAATTGTAAACTCTTCACACACAAATGCTCATTTTGTCTGTGTGATGCTGAAGATTTAATTGTTTGGGAAGAAAAAGGTTTAGGTCTTCCATGTGAGCTTCTGCTTCATACTTTCCCCTCTGCTAGGCAAACATTCCCTTCATGAATACCTTTGGTGTTGGCAGTGACCAATGGATTACTATGCCGGCTTTGACAAGGAGGGTTCAGGCTTCTGTTGTCTCAGCTACTAATTTCACTGGTTTCCCAAATAGCCTTGCACTTGTGAAAGTGGATGCATGGGGTATGGATGATTTTTTTCACGTTCATGAGTGTAAACAGTTTCCTTATAGCCAGAGAGTAAGAATGCTTTGCTACAAATCATATCAAGACCGAGGAAAAATTGCCATGAAAGAATATCTTACACACCACTTCAAGGATTTGACAAGAATGTAACCCTGAGAACTCTCGCGCTCAAATTGAGGATCATACCCTAGAGACGATGGCCCACTTGCTTGCCACCAACTAGATTTTCCTTACTAAGTAAAAGAAATGGTCACAGTTGGAATTTTGAAATTTGCTGTAGTGTCCTCACTCTTTTAGTTAATGGAATCTTTTGGAAGGAACTCCTTCTGGAGGCATGGCCATGTCTCTCTCTGGTAGGACTACTGCTGCACTTAGGTTCCCCAAACTTACACATTTTCCTTATCTTTTTATATAACATTTTAGTTTAACATCTAGATTTAACCGGGAATGAATGGAATTCTTATGTGCCTCTGTTCTGGGCACACACTGTCTAAAGTGCTCTTTAATCCTTCAATGCTGTGCAAACCTAAGGAGAGGGGGAGTGTAGGATCCGCCGTTAGGGGAGGGGCTCTTCGTCCTCCGGGGCAGCTGGGTACCAGGCCACCTCACCACACAGGGGTGACACCACCGGCTCAGGACTCAGGCCCTCCAGCAAGGGCAGAGCAAGCGTTTCAGTCTATAAAGCCCAGGCCCTGGATCAGGGTGGGGCAACAAACACTGGTGCAGGGCTCAGGCCCTCAGGTAGGGCTGAGCAAGCAGTTCAGTCTATAAAGCCCAGGGTCAGGGTGTCGGGGCGAGGGGGAGACTGCCACCCGTGAGTGGGGTGGCAGGGGGGACGCAGGCCCACCCACTCCTCTGCGTCCCAGCCCGGGGCCCTAACAGTGGTAGGCAGGCTGCTGCTGTGTCAGTGGGGATCCTGGCCGCAACACACTGACATTGGCTCTGGGTCTGCTGCAGTCAGACTAGGGTCTGCTGCCCCCGGGCCACTTCCAAACTCCCCCTCGGGGCCTACCTGGATCCTGGGGTCATCCTCCACCGGGTCCAGGTGCATGGGTTCGTCTCGGACGGGGCTGGGTGGCAGGTCCGGCAACTCCTCCGGAACGGCGGTCCAGGGGAGCTCCGGCAGCTCCTCGGGGTAGCGAGCACGGGGGAGGGTAGAAGCCTCCTGGCGCCAAGCTCCCGGAAGGACGTCCGCTCGCTCTGGTCGCTGACCTCCCACTGAGCTCGGAAGGCCCGCCTTTATACTTCCGGGTCGGCGCTTGACCCTTTGCGGGGTAGGCTCAGAGCTCTTTAGCTCCCCCCAGTCCAGCCTCTTCCTCCTCCGGGGCGGCTGGGTACCTGATAAACAGACAGGCACAATTCCCACTCCATTGTGACCTAAATTTTGGGTCCCATTCCCTGGTTGAAAGAGGCTTCCAGGCTGAAAAACAGAGATGAACAAATTACATTACTCTGCCACCTGAGAATGGGCTTCACAGAAGTAACACGTCTCTCTGCACACCCAGATATACTCGTGGGGAGAGAAGGGAGGCAGTGCGTCTAATACAGAGCACTCCAGCAGACCCGTATATAGGAGAAAACCACAGCATGGCCTCATGGATTGGAGAGTGCAAAATACTGATTAAAATGGGAGCAGGACTGGGTCCATACATTTAATTTTGAAATCTCATTAAGTAAGGTTAGACTTCTACAGGGATAAGCGGGAGCAGTCTCCTTCTTTACAATGGCTATTTAGCAGAATTACCTGTTCTCTTAAACCTCAATCTGCAAATTGCATTTTCCCAACCAAATAGACAAAAGTAGGGAAAAGTCAAATTACGGCTCGGCAGGTAACATTTCATCACGTTTAAGCTTAATGGAGTCCATATACAAGCTAAAGGATAATAGTTTGAGGTATATTTGTTTGCTTGGGATTTTAAAACACAGGAGCACATTGTAGTATTTAATGTGCTGATCATATAGTTCTCTTTGGGACATATTTATTCCTCATTTTAAATTGCTTTAAAACCATATAATTTTATGAGTTAGTACTATATATTTGTATAAAGAAGTTCCATCTCAGTTTGGAAAGAGAATTGCGTGTATTAGCTGAAAGTTAATTTAACTATATCACACAATGGGAACTTTTTTTTCTTGGGTATTCTTCAAATCACCATTGATAATGAGGTTTAAAGAACCTCCACATTGAAGTTATAGTTTGTAACAGAATTTAAATAGGTAGAAATGTGTATCTCACTTTTCATCTCTTCCGCATAATTCTGGGTCTCCTTCAGAAACTGTTTAGCTGTTTTCAGTTCTTCTTGCAGCTGATGGATTTCTTGAGATTTTTGATCAGACTGGCAGCGAAGAAGGTTTTTTTCCTCCATTTCCTACAACAAAACATTAGTTACAAAACAGTTGATTAAGTCAATAGAGAGTAGTGTGATGTGGTATACTACCCATCTGAGTGCCATGAAGACTCTGGAAAGTTGAACCTTGGTTTCTAAACA
Organism: Mauremys reevesii; assembly: GCF_016161935.1. Classification (NCBI taxonomy): domain Eukaryota; kingdom Metazoa; phylum Chordata; order Testudines; family Geoemydidae; genus Mauremys; species Mauremys reevesii. The sequence goes on from NC_052625.1 coordinate 46,255,605, forward strand.
CATACATGAGTTAGGAACACAAACGGCACTCTTGGCAGCCCTCGGAGGGCAGACAATCCTTTTGGGACGTCTCCCAGCTGGCACAGATCACAGCAGTACCTAGGTGGCTCAGGATATGGAACCAGGGAGCTGCAACCAGTTCTCTGGTGCCTGCCCATAGCAGATCTTGACACAGGATAGAATCCAGCCCACAAAAACTGAGCGTCAGTGAAGTTAAGTGATTTGCCCATAGCCACAGAGGGGAGTCAGTATCAGAACACGGGAGAACTTTCCAGTTCTAGCTGCTGTTCTCAGACCATCCATCCCTCAGTGTGGATGAGTCAAATATATGAAGTTGCTCTTGGGAGCAAGATAGCATTAGATGTGAAGTCTTATTAGTCAGTAATACCTGGGGGCTCGGGATAGTACATTTTCTAAGCATCTTTTTTTCCAAAAAAGTTAAGAAAAGTTAAAATACCCCATACAACTATGTCCTACCTGGGAACTGAAATAAAAGTTATTTCTAAGAAACTAACTCCTTCCACCCATCTGTTCCTGCATTGCTGGGTAACAGATGGCATGGCACTGGTGGGACTCTACTGGAAGCAAGCCATCATTTCTTCATCTACTTACTACGAGCAGATGGGCACCAGTGCACAGAGGCCAAATTCAAGAAAAGGGAGGGTCTGGATGGAAAACAAATTAAAACCTTGCCGACACAGCAAGTCTGTATTTTCAGCTATTTAAACAAGTCACCCAAAGAACATAACTAGAAGCATCAACGGTTTTAGTTATTTTCCTTTTGTCTCACAACCTCCTAGTCCAAAATATCCAACTGCTATACCAGAACAAACACACACACACACACTCTCTGCTATCAATCATTCTAAAAGACACAGGTGTCAAGAGACAACATTTACAGACAATGCTGATGTGTAACAAATGTTTCAAAGCTGTATGAATTATCAGCTTCCTGTGTTCTAAATATCAACAAAATTCAAGGGGTTCAAATGGCTGAAACGCCCACCCCTCTTGCTGTGACTCAGCACAAGTGGCTCTGATTAAGAAGCATTCAACAAAAAGCTGGAACCAACAACCTAACATAGCTGCAAAAAAAAAAAAAATCCCATGCTCTGATGCTGGACGTTCACAAAACCATTTACAAGAAATGCATTCTCCTACCTTAATCTGGTAAGGCTACAGCCCATCATTTGTATTTACAATTTGGCCTCAACCACATAGGCCATCATTAACTCTTGCTCGAATCATCGCAATCCAACGTATTTAGACTTGAATGCTTCTGCCCTGCAAAATCTGCAAGAGTTACAGAACACAGCAGCACACCTCCTCAGTAATACAGGTTCACTTGAGTACATCAGTCCTATGTTTCACTCACTCCGCTCATTCCTCAACAGAACACTGAATCAAATCTCGGTCTTTATTTTCAAAGCTGTAAAGGAAATGGGCCCAATATACCATCTTACTCTCTCAGACTTCAGTAGCTGTGTTCCTCAGGAACAACTGTCTACACATCAGAAGTAAAACTAGCAGATGCAGCAGACAGGGCTTTTTCAGGAGCTGGCCCAATACTATGAAATTCACTCCAGCAAAAACTGAGAATGACAACTAACATCACCATTTTCGTATTTAACCCCTCCCCCCATAACACACACACACTCTTTGCCCTCTGGGACAGTGATTTTCAACCTCTTTGCCATTTGCAGACCCTAGAAAATTTCAAATGGAAGTGCAGACCTCTTTGGAAATCTTAGACATGGTCTGTGGACCCCACAGGCCACGGCTTGAAAACCACTGTTCCGTTGTAACAACAACCTTTCGAGAACCCCTTAGACAGGGTCTGTGCACCACAGGTTGAAAACCACTGCTCTGGGGATATGGGAGAAATAGGAACCTCAAATAACCTCAAATAACAGATGCTAGTCACCTTAATTATTCTTAATTATTCTGGAAAGCATTCAGATACAACAGCAATTGGCACAATAGAAGAACTTAAAAACCCAATCGCTGATGTTGCTTCTATGACTATTCTGAGTTCTCTTCCCTTTCATTTTCCTTCTAACGCCAAATTAAAGGAAAAATCTTTTAATCTACAATCAAGGTTTTTTAAAAATCAAAAGTTACAGCCAGATGCTTTTTGTGTAAATTGGAATAACTTTACTGATTTCAATGGAGCTATGCTGATATATGCCAGAGCAGGATCTGGCTTCATAGTTAAATTTTGTTGATAATGCTAGTCTATAGTGCTTGAAAAAGTTAAAATGTACAAATCATTTGGGGATTTTCCACTCCTCCATGAAATCTTAGAATTAAGCAAAACACACTTATACTTAGGAAGCAGCTAATGTTTCTAGAAGTTCCAAATCAACTCAAACAGATATTTAATATATTTTATTTTTTAAGACTAAACAAAGAGTCTACATAATTAGATTAGACAAATAATTCCATATGAACTGTAACCCTATCTGAGATATGCTGGTGCAAAATCATTTTTTTAAACCCTGACCATACAACCAATTTTTGGCCTGGAGTCAGTCCATATGGAATCAATTGCAAAAACTGCAAGATCGGGGCCTTATTTTGTATCACAGCTATAGGTCTTGTGACAGGGTCGGGCCAGAGGGCTACAGGAGAGTGAGCCTATTGGGATCCAGGAAGTGGGGAGCCCACTGCTAAAAGATCACCCCAGCCTTAAGGGGGGATCCACAGGACCTGGAAAGCAAGTGGTTTCAGGAGACAACTAATGAAATAACAAGGACAGACGTGCTGTCAAAGGGTCAGTCGAAGGGAACCTGATGGGGACACCGAGCAGAGAACCCCAGACAGCTCCCTCTGCTCCTCGAAGGCATCACGGGAGTCAGTGAACGCCACCCAGAGGAACTCTGCCCAGATGCATGAATGGATGGAGGACCGGAAAGAGGCCCCACAGTTACAGGAGACTCCATTGGCCAACCTCCTCTCCCTGGTTTTATAGACAGCCATTTCAGCCAGGGCCAGGAGGAGGTTGACCAAGAGGTCCCATGACTTTGTGGGGCCACCAATAGCCAGTGCATAAATAAGGAGGTGAGGGGAAAAGTGCAGCCAAAGACGCAATTGGATATCTGTGAGGAGCCAGAATAGAGGCTGCAGCTTGGCGTACTCCAGGTAGCGTGCACCAGAGTCTCCCTCACGCCGAGGAAAGGGCAGGTGTCCAGGACAGGGGTGAACTGCGCCAATTACATGCTCGTGCTCACATCCCTAAAGGAGCCACCAACTGACATCCCGGCGAGCTTTGGGAGCAGGGTGGAGTATAGACTGGCCCACGGGGCTCCCCACCCTCTAGAGGAGGCAGGAAGTCCCTCCACTTTGTGTCAGGGTGGGGCGAAGGTGAGGAAGTGCAAGGTGTGGAGCACGAGCACATACAGATGTTTCCTTGGCACAGTCTGGAAACAAACTGGCGTCAAGTCGTGCAGCCGGCTTACAGTGAAGGGGCAGGGAAACCGGTTGGGTCCACAACGCAGGGGCCCGCTACAGGAGAGCGAGAGAAGGCAGAAATATTAGCCCCAGATTAAGCAGGTCCTTTTCCCCTGGGTAAGATAACAGGGCAGTTCCAGAAAAATCAGGAATTTGCTGGAACCAATTAAGGCAGGTAGGCTAATTATGACACCTGGAGCCAATTAAGAAGATCCTAGAATCAATTAAGATAGGCAGGCTAATCAGGGCACCTGGTTTAAAAAGGACCTCACTTCAGTCAGTGAAGGGTGCGCAAGGCGCTAAGAGTGAGAGGGCCTGCGGCTGGAGGACTGAGGAGTACAAACGCTATCTGGCATCAGGAGGAAGGTCCTGTAGTGAGGATAAAGAAGATGTTGGGAGGAGGCTATGGGGAAGTAGCCCAGGGAGTTGTACCTGTCACACGGGTGTTACGTGTAACACTGTAGACAGCTGCGATCCACAGGGCCCTGGGCTGAAACCCAGAGTAGAGGGCGGGCCTGGGTTCCCCCCATTCTCCTCCCCCCTATTGGATATAAAGGGAGTTGACTTGGACTGTGGGTCCCACCAGAGGGGAAGGTCCCTGGCCTGTCCCCCTGACCCACTAGGTAGGTCAGCAGAGACTGTGGGGATTGTTCTCCTTCCTTTTCCTCATGCTGGCCAGTGATGGGGTTAGCTGAGTGAATGGCAGGTTTGAGCCACAAAACTGGCCAAACTGAAGGCTGCCCTGAATCTCTGAGGTAAGCAAATCCGCCAATAAGTGCAGGACCCACCAAGGCAGAGGAGGAACTTTGTCACAGTCTTTTAAGATGGTCCAAAAGAGGACAGCCAGAATAAGACAGTATCGAAACACAACTTCTGGTGGAAATACACTATTCTCCAACACAGAGCTTGCAGAGTTCCCCTGGGAGTCAGTAAGGCATAAATGGCACCAGTTCTTACTGATTTCCAGTTTAAATTATTAATTATTCCAGTTCCTTTGACTGGTTTGCTAGTAAAGCCTGTTTTGCTCTGCACAGCTTCTGTGTTAAGCTCACTGGAGTCCTTTTTCCAAACGGTGTTTCACTGCTATTGCCTATGAGGAAAACACATCACATTTTATTTGTAGTCATATTTAATCTATTTTAAAAAATTAAAAATTCCTGATGTCCCCGTAAACGATGAGCTCCAAAGATAGTTAGAAAACAAAGCAAAAGAATAAGCCATGTTCTGCTTCCTCCTACAGAAAGAGAAGTTTGGAGTAACTGTTGACTTCTGTGTTGTATAACTAAGAGCAGAATTTGGCCTAAACCTTGAAACTCAGCACGATGGCTTCAAAAAAAAGTACAATTAAAAATAGCTCAGATATCTGAAAAATCCATCCTCCTTTCACTCTCTAATCCTGGGTTCTAGATTCTGTATCATACCAAAAACAGTACAGGTTACGGTAACACAAATCTTTAACTCAAGACTGGGCAAGGTTATGAACAATATTTTCAGGCACATTTTCAAGTATATAGTTGTAATGTATAAATATAGTCATAATTTAAGCAATAGTTATAGTACAGTCTGGTAATCATTGGGAATCCTAACCAGTGCTTTCTTTTAAGCTCAATCATAAGGGCAGCAGATTTAACAGTTGCTCTTAATTTTTTTAATATAATATATTTTGTCAAAGCGAGCACCTATTGGGATTAGAAGATCCTTCCCCATTCCCACTCAGTCCTCAACTGTTCACTTGAGAGGTAACATTTAGGTGTTGGACTGATGATCTGCTATCACCAAATATGCCATTGAACAGCCAACAAACAGAAAGCATCAATACCAAACTGGACTCAATTCTGTACAATTGAAATACCAAGAAATTGACAAATTACCTTTTCCACTTACCATATATTCAAGGAATAGGTTACATGTTCGGAAAAACCAGTATTAGTACACCTTATTTCCCCGTTTTTATGGACCAACAAAGACATTCAGCTTGCACCTCTGTCTCCATAACCACATTCTTCGGGGGTAAGGGAAATTAGTGTCGTGCTATCCTCAATCTTAAATTGATCACCTGACTTTATATCGCTATGTAAACCAGGAAGTTAACAAGAGCATAACTGTAACACCATCAAATTCTAACTGGTTTTCAACCTTTTTAATCCGTTTTATATCCGTCATAATAGCTCTATAGTACTCCAAATTAAAAAGGAAGTAAATTTATTACCAACGTCAAGAGAGAAAAAAATGAGAATGACCTAGTTCCAGTCTAGAAAGGGGTAGGCTTTTCTGGATAAAAACTATAGACGTCCAAGTTTCAGTATGAATCAAGTGTTTCAAGAGTAAACCTGGAAAGAAGAGTATGTGTAGAGAAAATACTAACCACCTCTGTAGAAAAGGTTTGATTAACGTGCTCACACAGCTAGGATGACACATAGCTATGGCGGACAGCTATCGTGGACAAATTTACAACCTCTGTATTAAGTCAGTGTAGACCATGTCTATCATAAATAAAAAAGCAGTTTTCTATTAGAGAGTGGGGGTAGAAAAGAAGCAGTGCTCGTATCAGAACAAGGCTAAAGGGAACGGTTGTAGGGCATTACCCCCAGACTGCCTTTGGGCCCATCTGCTACCTCAGTTTACCTTCACTCTTGCATCAAACCAGATATCACATGTGGCGATTTTACAGTAGTGCTCTCTTCCAGGTTGGTTTATTATCATAACACAAGTTTTTCCAGGTCTTGATCAGAGCATGCCCATCCTTGTAGTCCAACCCCTCTCCTAGCTGGGACTTCTGCATCCTGCAGGCCCATCAATGGAGGCTTATCCCTGCACCGCTTCCAGTTCCTTGTAAATCTCTACCCCCAAAAGGTTTCTGCCTCGGAGTTCTAGAAAATTGCCACCTGTCCTCTTCACAGGCCCTCTGCCTGGGCACTAAGGAGAGAGAGTCTCTCTCTGGCCTCTCTCACACATTTTGTGTCTCTCTCTCTTTAATGACCACAGGCTGCCCTTTTACCTGTCAGCAGGCCCGGTTTAGATGCATGCTTCTGTCACATGACCCTTGTATTTATTCCCATCATACAGGGAGATGGGCTAAACCTGACAAAAGGTGCTGCTGTGCCCCAGTCTTTTAATGGACCAGCTCACCCTGTGACAGGAACATACCACAGCTTGCTCTGACCTGTCATATGTTTAGTTGCACTTAAATATTAGTCACATATAGATCTTCACACTAGTGCTAGTGCTTCCCCTCTGCTTTCTCCTAAGCACCCTCCTATCCTCCAGCAAGACACTTGCTCCATCCCATGTCCTCAAGTACACTGGGGTGGCCTTTGGAGTGGATGGCCAGGGACCAAATGACAGGCCTACTGCTGAAGCCTCTGGGATGAGGAGGGCTCACTCTCAGACCCGTGGAAGATTCTTCCCTAGGAAGAGACTAGAGTGGAGCTGAGGTGGCCTCATGCTGGTAGCCATGGCTTGTTGGGGATCACCCTTACACCAGGGAGCAGCACCACGGGAAAGTGACCCGTGTCTCAGAGCTGGAGATGCGCTTCACGGTACCGAGGACTGCTGCCGGGAAGGTGGAGGCCAGCGACATGATGATGGGAGCGTCAGGCTGGGGAGCGGTGCCACATCGAAATCCCAGAAGGTAGCCTCATCACAGATTTCCCTTTAGAGGAAACCGCCTTTGAAAGGTCTCCCAAAGATGGGCCTAGGTCCCCATGCATGGGTGGCACAGGGAGAGACATCAAGTCTCTTGCTGCTCGCAATGCCTCCAATGTTGAAGGTGCCATGAAATGTCGTGGGCTCTGACGGCTCCCAAGAGTAGGTGCTAACTACTAACACTACAGTAACGAGATACAAGAAAAAACTCAGAGTCCAAAGTTAAAGAAACCACTATCGGACTTGTGAAAACAAGGAGCGTTCCAATAACCGTAACTGGTGCAAAGAAGGAACTGAGCGGGCTTGGGGCCAGCAGGGCCCAATGTACCGGCGCATAAGCACAGGGCTCCAGAGGTTGCCAAAGCCGGCCCTAGGGGTACCATTAGGGGAAAAAAATACTGACAGCGTGCACGTGGGCACGCACACATCAAATATGGAATCGACATGAGCAAGCACTCAAAAAAGAAGAATCCAGTCTTGCGTGCCTGAAGCACATATGCACCTAGAGTGGGATCTACACGGACAAATACTCAATGAATAACTTGTTCACTCTGGTAATAGTGGTCTGGAGGCAACTTTAAACTTGTGAAAAAAAATGGGTCTTGTCTTACCTTTTCCTTCTCTTTTATTTTCTATTCTAAGGAGTGACGATTGCGTTCTACAATTCGTCTTTGATGATTCAGTAGTTTCCCCATTTTTTGCACCACCATTTCATGCTATAAAGAAGTTTAATCATAAATCACAGTGATGCAAGGGGAATATTTATTATTTCTACTACAATAGCAATCCCACCCTGCAATCAGGATTGAAACCCCACTTTAGTAGGCACTTAAAAAAATGAAATACATACGAGGAAGTCATGGTCTCTGCCCCAAAACTGCTTACAGTCTTCCATGGGAGTGAGCGCCCCAACACAGGCATTCCATACCAAACTGATAACAGATTACACTTGGCTATAATACAAGTGTGTGCTAAGTTTCCATAAGTAAGCAGCAAAAACTAAAAAAAACTAGAAGTGTTTAGGCACAGGGGATAAATTCAATGCAACTTTCAATTTACAATGAATCAGCACATTGATTCAACAGAAAACAATTACTGAACTATTTTGAACAGCAAGAACAGAACAATTTTCATTGTTTGAAGTAGGTTAGACTGAAATTTTAAACTGAAAGTCAATATGCTAAGAATTTCCTTTTTAGAGGAAATTCTCCTATTAGAAGTGTTTCAGTTTATCTGTCATTTTATTAAAATAATATACTGCTTGTAATTTTGGTGGTTGATAGAGAACTAGAGTACACTGAAACTCCATTTAATAAATTCCCAGTGTAATTTCTATTGTGAAAACAATCTGCTGATAAAAGTCTGAAAGTTGCCCAAAGCACACTACTATACATTTTCTCAGAACACAATACTACCGGGTGTAATACTACTGCTCCTTTGCCTCTTACAGTTTCATTGTGTTCACGTTTTTATTTTCTGAAATCTTTTCTTTAAGACAGGTAACTATTCTTAAAGGTAATAAAAAAGGGAACCGCTGATAAGATTTAAATCATCTTTGTGGTTGGATGCTTTTAAACCAAAAGATAATTTACTTGAATATAATTTTAAAGGGATGTGAAAAATGCTACTGGCATATGTGGAGATATATTTCATTTTAAATGTATGCTTTATTGAAGTGAGGTCCTGCTTACACATTAATAAATTAGTGAGAATATTATTGGAATAGAACATTGTGACAAGAGCATCTCCTGTTGCTTCAGCTTCGATGTATTTATGGAATGTAAATATGGTGAAAAGCCAATGATTTTCACAGAAGGAGACAGTGGTGCTGTTAAAATGTCTTTTTATGACACTTTCAAATGGCTTTAGTATATATAAGATATCTGTGTTTCTTAGATATTTGTTATCGTTGTTCAGTCTACCACAATAACAATATGGCATTGCTGGCTGCCTCATTAGGGAGCTGGCATACTCTTTGTTCAGTCTATCAGAGCAACTTCTGCACCTTGAAAACTTTTTCTTTGTGGATATCTTCCCCACAGCACACACCCATGTAACTGGTTAAAAAAAAAGGGGGGGGGGAGAAAGGAACTGATCACTAATCCCAAAAGGCACAGGACAGCAGATGATCCCACTAGTTTCCATGGTTCTCCTGCTATGCTGTCCAGTATATCAATGCAGTGGGAGATCTACTAAACCAAACCACTTCATGCAGTGGCAAGGAAGCTCCTGCAGAGAAAGGAAGTGCTGTGCAGGCTGCTGAAATCTTGCCCACCCTATCCCATATAGCAAAGTGTAGGTCCCATTACAGGTATGGGAAGGTAGGAGCCAACTAAGGATTTGCCTCTATGGGCTGGTCTACACTGGGGGGTGGGGGGGGGAAGGGAAATTGATCTAAGATACACAACTTCAGCTACGCTATTCACATAGCTGAGCTCGAAGTATCTTAGTTCGACTTACCTAGCTGTCCTCACGGCTGCAAATCGCCCGCCACGGCTCCCCTGTCAACTCCGCTTACTGCTTCTGCTGAGGTGGAGGCGGTGCCCGGCTCCTCGCCCCGCCCCACACTCACCGGAGCGCCCGGGGCTGCCGGGTCCCCGCTCCCTTCCCCAGCGCTCAGGTTCGAACAACCGGCGCCGCACGGTCAGTCACACCCACCCACCCCCAGGATAGCGCTGATTGGCCATTAGCGCAGCCACTCAAGAACCAGCATCCAACATGGCCCAATGAGCTGTTTATTAGGGAGGTTCGGCAGCAACACGTCACCCAGTGTGGCCAATGGGAAGGTAGATCGCTCAGCGAGCCAGGGCTGCGTTCTGTGGGGCGGGGGAAAGGCAGCGTGGAAATGTTCTGGTGCCGGATAGTGAGCGGCGCGTCTGTTCTAACTGTGCACATCTGCCCCCCCCACCCCCCACCAGGGCTGACCCTGCAGCTGGGCTCCTACTTACCTCAGTGGGACTCTTGCCTAGAGATCAGCTGCCTGGCATGGTGCCTACAAAGCCCGCTGGTCTTGGCTAGACAGGCGAGAAGCTGCGCCTGTTCCTTTCCTTACGCCTTTCTTTCCTTCCTCTAATGCCTAGTTCAAGGGGGGGGGGGAACATCCCCACAATACAAGTTGCTCAGAAAGCTCTGCCAGCTCTTCACCCTACTTCACCTCAGGGCAGTGCCCGGGCGAGGGCGAGGGGAGTGAGGCACTTGCCTCAGGTGCAGAAACTGGCGGAGAAAGAAAAAAAAAAGCCGCTGGCCCGGAGATATTTATAACCCAGGTGATCCCCCTCCCTGGCCCCACCTGCTGCCCCCCCCCCCACGCCTCCCATGAGTGCCCCCCGGCCCCAACTTCCTCCCACCCCCCTCCTTCTGGACAGAGCAGCTCCATGCTGCCTCCCTGCAGCAATTGCTGCCGCAGGGTCCTAGCGCCCCCCATTTCCTGACCCTGAGCCTGCCCTTCCACCTCAGACTTTTTCATTTTCCAACGAGACCCTCCAGCAGCACAGAGCCCCTCTCCCTCCGCCCGCAGTCACTGCTCCTGCCCCATGCTGGGCAAGAAGGTAGCCCCATCCCTCGCCCTCAGTGAGGTTACAGTCAGGGGCAACAGCAGGGGCAGAGCCGCATGCAGCACCTCCTGGCACCCACCACAGGGGAAGTGAGGGAGATTCCTGGACCTGAGAGGGTCCCTAGGAGCCAATGCAGTGACAGTGGCGGAGGTGAATGTGCTGCTGGGGGGGCAGGAAAGGGGGGCTCCTCCCCCAGAGCTTGCTGCTGCCAGCAGGGAAAGGGCTGGGGGAAGTCCTCCTCTCTGGCCCCTGTCCCGGAGCAGCCTGCCTGCACCCCAAACTCAGCCCCAGCCCTGCCCCACCCCAGAGCCCACACCCCCAGTCAGAGCTTTCACCCTCCACTGCACCCTCTGCCCCCACCACAAACCCTTCATCTCCAGTCCCAACCAGAGCCCTCATCCCCCTGCATGCTGCCCCACTCCCCCAGCCCAGAGCCCCACCCAATTCCACCCCCCGACGGAGCCCACACCCAGAGCCCCACCCACACTCCAAACCTCTCACCTTCAGCCACAGTCCTCACCCCTGCACCCCGTCCCTCTGCACCCCTTCCATCCCCAAACTCCCTCCCAGAACCTGCACCCCCTCCCTCCGTACCCCCTCCCACCCCCAAACTCTCTTCCAGAGCCTGCACCCCATTCCCCTGCCCCAGCCTAGGGCCTGCACCCCAGACCGCCTCCCTCACCCAAACTCCCTCCCAGAGCCGTGGGCAGAGTTTGGGCAGAGCGGGTTCTGGGCACCACCAAAATTTCTACAAACCTGCCACCCTTGATCCTGGCTGCAAACCTGAACTCCCAGCATTCTCAGGACACATGCTGATCCCTAGTGGCCACTGCTGATATCCAGCACCTCCCTCCTCTCTTAACCTGTGAGTCCCTCTCTGCATTGGAACTAGACTGGAACCAAAGACCATCTTGGAAGCAACATTACCAGCCCAAGCAGTCAAAAATCATGAGTTGACCCCCCCAAAATCACAGGTTTTACTGCCGCCACTTCATTCATTCTTCGGCAGGCCCTTCCCTCCGAGAGGACTGAGGACCTGCCGCCGGTGCTGCAGAAGAGCCAGCCCTGGGAGGCGCAATTTTATATTCTTGCCTGGGGCTCAAAAATACCTAGTAACGGTTCTGCATCAGGGGTCTCAAACTCAAATGACCATGAGGACTAGTACATTGTCCTGAGGACTGCATTTACTGACACCCCCCCCATGCCTCCTTCGGCCCCACCCCAATTTCCAACCCCATCCCCCAAATCCCCCAACTCTGCCCCTCCCTGTCCCCAGGGGTGCAGGAGGGTGAGGGTGTGACAGGGGCTGAGGGCAGGGTGTGGGGTGAAGGAGGATGCGGGGTGCAGGGTGAAGCAGGGGGCTCAGGAAGGGGTCAGGACAGAGGAGGGAGGGTGCGGCACGGGTCTCAGGGCAGGGGGTCGGGGTGCCGCCGGGGTTCCGGGGCTGGGGATCGGGCCAGGAGGGGTGCGGGGTGTGGCAGGAGGTCGGGGTGCAGCAGGGGGGTCAGGGCAGGGGGTTGGGGTGCAGGAGGGGTGTGGAGTGCAGCAGGGGGTCGGGCCAGGAAGGGTGTGGGGTGCGGCAGGGGGTCGGGATGCAGGAGGGGTGCGGCAGGGGGTTGCAGGGTGCGGCAGGGGTTTCAGGGAAGGGGGTCAGGCCAGGAGGGGTTCGGACAGACTGCGATCTAGAAACACATGCCATTGTGCCAGTACTCACTTCTTATTTATAGACCCGGCGCCCTCTCCTCGCTTCACAGGCAGGCATTTTTTCAGGGCTTGGGGAGGTGTTGTTTGACTAAATGGAAAAAGAGAGAGAAGAAAGGCCCAGACCCAGGATGGGTTTGCTGCTGCTGTGCTCAGATTCCGCGCGGAGCGGAGCCTGGCGTTCTCCCTGTCCCTGGAGAGGTGTGTATGATCGTGTGTGTGTGTGATCACCCTGTAAGAGAGAGATCGCTCTGTGTGTGTGTGATCGCTGTGTGTGTGTGATTGCCGTGTGTGCGATCAGCCTGTCTCTTGTGTGTGATCATGACCTTGGCTGCGTGTGTAAGATCACCCTATCTGTGTGAGATCAGTGTGTGTGTGTGTGTGTGTGTGTGTGTGTGTGTGTGTGTATCTGCGTCCCGCTCTCGGTCAGTGTGGGCGGGGGCCGGTCTTCTCTCGGCCCCTCTGTCTTTCTCTCATGTGCATCTCAGCCCCGGTGCCTGCTTCTCACACGGTGTCTGTGCCCCCTGCTCTGTCACTTTGTCTCAGGCACTGGGCATGGGGTGCCTGACTCTGGGTGCAACTGTGTGTGTGTGTGTCCTTGCTCTCCGCCTCTCTCTGTGTGTGTGGGCACCCGCTCCTCTCCTCATTCTCTTTCTCCCGGTGTACCCCAGCCGCTGGGCGCGTCTCCCCCTCCCTCCATCCTGCTCCAGCGCCAGGGGCAGCTGCACCCTCATCTCGGTGAGCTGCTCGGCATTTCTACCCGGCCCCTTCGCTCAGCCGTGCAAGGACCAGGCTGAGGCAGATGCTGCAGGGATGAAGCGGGGAGAAGGAGGTTAAGGGAAGAGGTCCGCCTAGGAAAGATAAATCCCAAACTGGTGGGCGCTGACTTGGGAGCCCCCGGGGGAGCGCAATGGGGTGGAGGAAAAGCCAACAGCCACCCCCACCACCGAGACACAAGACCTGCTCCTGGTCTTCGCCACGGCCCCTAGGGGATCTTCCTCCCACAGCTTCCCCAAGGGAACTTTTGAAGGGGACGAAATATCACTGTAGCGAGCAGAGAGCCCTCAGGCCAGGCTTGGGAAAGTTTGAGTGTAGTGAGCTCCCACATCCCGGGGACCCCGTCTATTTCTTCCTCCTCCGCAGCTCTGCGTTGTAGTCTCCGAGTCGGTACTTTGCTGGGAGGAGTTTATCACCTGGGATCAGAGAGTCACCGCTTGGTACCTCTCCCGTACCATGAACAAGCTTCAGCTTGCTTCCCCTTTAAATCGGCACTATAAAGGAGAGACTCCGCTTCCACTGAGCTTTTAGCCCTTGAGACGCACGAGATTATTGTTATGTTTGTCACAGACTGATCTGAGGTCTCCTGGTTATCTGTCACCTGTGACATTACCCTTGGGTCCCTTTCACAAGTGGTTAATTGGTGGATGCCCCTGCAGGGTAAAATGTCTGGCTACAGTACCATCCATCTGCGACCCTTCCTCCCCTGGCCAAAAAAAACAAAAAAAAGAACAAATACAAATATTCAAGAAGCAGGAATAATAAATTGGTTTGGGTCACAAACATTTGAAGCCAAAGACTGTCTCCTTAAAACTGCAGAAGTACGGCATTCCTCCCATAGTTCATAGGCCATAATCCTCCTTGAATCAGAAACACTGTCCCTGAACTGACTTATTTTAAAGCCTCTCCCTATTAAAGTGACATCATACAATTGGACAACTGGATACATTGCTGAGTTCCCCAGAACTCTGATTGCAGCAGTATCCATCATGCCAGTCTTCTCTAGGGCATTTGTGTCTCTACAAGACTCAGTGTATAACTGTAAATCTCATCTGCTGTTTCAGTCTGAGCTTTGCAGCTCACTGGCCACCACTGTGGCCTAGCAAAACAGTTGTTGAGTAATAAGAGACATTGGGCCAAATCCTAAAAATCCAGTTGCAAGTTGTGCTTAAATCACACAGTACCGTTTCCTTGCCTTAAGAGCCCAATCCTGAAACAATACAAAACAGGGAAGTAACTTCATTCATGCAAGTATTTTACTCAGACTTGTCACCTGCGTAAACTGACTCATTAGCTTAAACAATTGCAGGATTGGGCTCTAATACTACTGAGGAAAGCAAGGGTTTGCAGGGTCAGGTCCCCTTTTAGTAGAGAATCCAGAGAGCCTGGGGGGTCACTGCTTATTTACATGACCCAGCTCTCTTCCTTTAGCGCGTGGAACATTTCATACATAAAACAGCACCATCTTTTCCCCACTCCCCTAAGCCTGTACAAATGCTTTCTGTTCTTCTCATGTGGCAAATAATCATTTCTTGGATTCCTTCCAATCCCTGTGGGATAAAGAGCATGAACACTTTCTTCCACACAGTGCTGAGCCAGTAAGGAATAATATGGAAAATAGTACCACATGCCTTTCTTTAGTTATCTAACTATTTTGAATGGGATTCTTTTTCCTGAGTCCTTACAAAGTGCTCAAATGGGGCCAGATCCACTGCCCATAATTTTAAATCGGTGGGAGCCTTCCAACGACTTCAGTGGGTTTGGATCAGGCCCTAAATCAATATGTTTTGTGAAACAGGTAGAACCTATTTTGATTACCCAAGAAACTCCACTCCAGGAATGACTGTATTGTACCCACAAATCTGATACCTGAGAAGCAGTCTCTAGGAAATTAATATCAATCTGTCAACTGCATACACTTTTTAGCTATCACTTTCCACCTGAGGCAATCGCTGGTAACATTCTTGATTGACGTCTATTGCTTTCTTAGAAAGGAGTCTAGCTGTGCCGTGGCACCCACTTTCTCTGCACTCAGCGCTAATGCTACCAGATGTGGCATTTTTATGAGAGGCTTTTTATGTAACCCTTCTGCCCCTCTGAGTTGGCAGCAACAAGGGCCGGGTTCAGTATCCAGGGGTTCCGTTTCAATAACACAATGCAAAACCGGCTCGAGCCCCCACCCAGTGACCTGGGACAATTACCTACCACCCCCCCGGGCGCCTCTAGGAGGCAATACTTCCCCACTTGCAAGCACAGAGTCCGAGTGTAGCAAAATCCTTTTAATAAAGGAGGGAAACAATGCGGCATCACGTTGGAGAGACACCACAAACAGGACTATACACAAACCATAAGCAAAAAAAACCCCACCTCCAAGTACATTTGGCACTGTCCTCTCCCCCTTAGGGTCTTAAGTCCAATCACCTCAAAGTCCAACAATCCAAGAGTCTCTGTCTCTGGTCAGTGCCACCCCAGAGTTCAAAAGTTTATCTGCAGAGTTTTACCCCCCCCTCAGCCTGGGTGGAAATGGGGGGGCACACACAGGGTGTTAAGGGACACCTTACATGGGCCAGGGCCGACTGCCCCGCTCCTCCAGCCAACCCGTGAACCGCATCAGCCATCCACGCAAACCGCTCCACACTGCTCACTGTTCCATGGGCTGCACCAACGTGCTGCAGACTGCTCCGCTCTGCCAGCTGCTTAGCGATCAATCTTCAGGCTCCCCCACTCAGTGATCTCAGCTCAGTAAGCTTAGCTCTTCTAGTGATTTCAGCTTGTAGTAGAGGAGCCCCAGTGCCACCTTGGGCCAACATGAATTCAGGTCAGCAGCCTCCAGATGGACTCCTAAAGGATTCAAAATTAGCTCTGCTCTTTAACAGTGGAGAGAAGAGGATGTGCAATTGGTGTTCCAGGCCCTCAAAAGGGGCCCATACCATCAGGTACACACACCAGTCCCCAGCCTCTCTTCCTTCACTGGGTTTTGGAACCCATGTCCCTTGTCTAGCAAGTACTATTTAATGTAGGTTGAGTCATTTCTGTCATAAAGCAGTCTCATAGTTCCTCATTCACATAATTAAGGTAACAGCCCTTTTTTTTCCTTCCTGCCCCAATAACAAAGAAATTGGGGATTCCACAGTGTGAAAATAACTATCCCATGCTGCTGTGTGTTATGCTAAGTGGAGTGGGTTTACCAATGCAAATGCACATTCCTAAAATTCCTTTGCCCACTCCTCATAATGTACCACCAGATGTCAGGGTAGATCTCATCCTGACTCTGCTTACATTTAAAATCCAGAAAGAACAACGTTTCCGTTGGTGGGGTACAACAAAAATTGTTGTGTAGAGGAACTCCTTTTCTTGAGGCCTTCTAGAGCTCCTGCATCTATTCTGTAGAGTCATGACCTCCTATGCATTTGTTGTAACCTGCACTGCGCACTGTTTGAATATTGTGTGTGATCATTTTTCCCTCAGAATTGAAGCTGACATTTGAACAGTTTGAAGTGTCAGGATTGTAGCAGTTCTGAACTTTACTGAACAAACATACTCGAATGCAGCTCACTTCTGACAAAACATACCACCACCCAGCATGGACAGGATTAAATAATAGGAGGGGTTACAACAGGAGAATCTAAAAGGAGAATCTGCACAAACTCAGAAGTTCTAAAGTGTGCAACACAGGGAAGTAAAACAGTACAGGAAAGTGTTGTCAAAACTTGTCTATTACATGTTAATTACAGAGAGAGTGAGGGGACATATTACTGGCAGAATGGCAAAATCAATCATATACAGTGTCTGCTGAAAGCTGCTCAAAAGGTGGGATATGCTAAAAGTAGGTTCAGCAGAGATGGATGGTTGGGAAGAGTGCAGGTGAAGGAGTCAAAGTTACATGATAAACAAACAACATATTCCTACTACAAAGAGCTTTAGCCAATCTAAATATAGATATGACAAGAACATACCTGTGGGGAAATTTGGTTGTTTCACAAAAATACATCACCATCGACAGAGTTGTTTCAGTGTAACAGGAAAAGGCCTGACTGCCAAAATAGCCCCATCTCTTGGGGGGGCACTTCCTTTATTCCCCTTCAAGTGCAGGGGCACTTCCTGTCTGAAAGGCTAGTCCTTCACCCTTAATGAAAAGCAGTTGCATGAAGTCTGGAGTTAGTGACTCCCCCTTAGTCCTCTCATGGCTCACTTGTGGCAACTTCTCCTCCCTTTCTGTCTCTGCTCAGCCTGATGATAGGCTTGCAGTGCAGTTTTAATACTTATTTGGTCATTTGGTGATAATTTCTGTTCCCAAAGGATTACCACAGTGGGATTTCACTATGGGGGAAAATTCTACTGCCCTCCCCGTGCAAGACAGTTTGGGGACCCCTGTCAGAAACACAGCATCCCAGACCTAACCACGCAGGAGAGGCGGGATGCTTGGCAGAGCAAGGCAGGACAAGAAGCTGGGCATCTTTTCCTACCTGCAGTCATATCTATGCACCATCTTCCTGCCAGTGAACAGGAGTGCAGCTCTGGTACTGAAGTAGTGGTTGTGAAGTGGGTTTTTTTGCAACTTGGAAGAGGATTTGCACTTGAAGTGCCATGTTTTTCCTTACAAATTCCTTGACTTTGATGGGACTATTCACACACTTAGAGCTCCACATATGCTTAAATGTGTTATGGTATAGGATTCAGGCTGTGTGTTGGGGGGTATGCCATCTGGCCCTATAAACATAGAGTAGCTTCTGTGTAGCAGGAGTGCAAATTCACTGAAATGCATAGAGGCAATTTGAGACTTTGGAAGAAGGTCAGACCCTAGATCCTTTTGACGTCAATGGCAAAACTTACATGAAGTTTCATTACAGCTGAGTTCAATATAAGCAAGTTCTACTGTATTTGGTTTACAAAGTTAATTTTAAACCTCATTTTATTCGTTCAGCAGGTCTTTTTTTAAAATAGTCTGTCTCTAAGTTTCTTTGGAGACATTAAGACGTACCTGTCAGGTCTAAGGATGGCTAATGAGAATGTTGGGGCCATATTCTGCCATTAAAGTATTAGTCATATCCTTCCATGGAAATCTGCATTAATAACAAATTAATGACCTAGGGCCAAGGTTATCTTTTGTTTATTCTGCTTTCTCGTAGCTGATCACTATTTGCTAGGCCTCTGGCCTCTTGACCAGACTCTGGACTTTGGGCCTCTAAGCGGGCGCAATCCATATACACCTCTACCCGATATAATGCTGTCCTCGAGTCAAAAAATCTCACGCGTTAGAGGTGAAACGCGTTCTATCGAACTTGCTTTGATCCGCCGGGCGCGCAGCCCGCCCCCAGGCGCTGCTTCACCACGTTCTAACCGAATTCGTGTTATATCGGGTCGTGTTATATCGGGGTAGAGGTGTACCAAGTTGTTATGCAAACAGCACGTGGATTTTAACCCTTCAGGCTGAAGCTGCAGACTCAAAGGATCCAGTGAGTGGGGTGGGCCCAGAACACTGAGGGCTGTGGGCTTTGCAGTGCACAGATCAATCTCAGAAGCATTCGCATAAAGATCTGACAGCTTGTCAGGCATGCAAAGAAGACAAAACAATGCAAACACATTTGAGGACACTGAATTGTTTTAAAGTTACCACGCTAGCTTTTCAAAATGCTGTTCAGTTTCTGAGCACATTATACATTGAAAAGTTTTATATAGAACTGTACCATCTTTGGAACCGCAGTCTTACCAGTTCCATTATGCTGCAAATCCAGGAATTTACCTAGGGTTTATAAAATCAATTTCAGTACTATCATGGTTGAGATTATAATATAATCCACATTTTATAGAAGACAACCAAATACTCATCAGCATCACCAGAAAATTTAAAAACTTGTTTTGAACAACTGAACTCTCCACAGAGGATTGAAAGCCTCAGCAGATCTTGCTTAATAAGGCTGTTGCTAGGTAGGCCATGTTTTCCTTCATAGTAGTGAAGGGAATTAAAGCCATTACAAGGGTCAAGTTGGCCTAAGTCCTAATGAACGGGAACACGAAGCAGGCAGGCAAAACCAGTCACAGAGGCAAATCTATAGAGCTGGTGCCAAGAAGGGCTGTAATCTACACCGAGAGGCAATAAGAAGTTTTCTTCAGGACAGGGCACATTTACCTTGTTCTGACAAGTTTTCATTTGTAAAATGAGCACATTTGTAATTCCTAAGGCAAAGAAAATCCAGTTTAGTACATGTTCTACTTCCCTCTCAGATCGTCTTCTAAGGATTGTAGGACTATGTGGAATTATATTCCAATGTACATGTGACACAGGTGCGTGAAATCAATATCAGCAGCAGACAATAGAGCGAAGCAGAAAAATCAGCAAGATGGACGGCGTTAAAGCATTTCTTCGCCTTCTCAAGAAAAATCCTTACAGGACTAGTAAATTCTTGTGAACAGTGCGATGTATAGTTAGCATTAACTGCTGCAGTGGTGTACACAACAGGGCAGCCCAGTGTTCCCTTTGAATAGTGGCGCTTCAAAACGCAGCATAGGATGAGGTTTGCTAAATGCATTTAATTCATTTGAGAGCTAGATATGTGTACTGTTGGGCATGAATGAACTAAGTTACTAGGTGGGCATAGTTGTCTGGAGAGGGTGATGGAAAGAAGAATTCTGGGAATTTCAATCCACAACAAAGTCCCCAATGAAGAGATCAGACAGCAGAGTGGAGTGCTGGGCATTGTTGTTGAGAGCATGCATAGTAGAATGCGATAGGCCTGGCATATAGTGAGGCTCACTGACAATCGATGGACTGCAGCTGCACTCGGCCAAACTCCAAAGAGATGGGAAGATGTTATCATGAAAAGACATGGCCGCACATGGGGAAGGAAGGCCATGATACGAGAAGAATGGAAGACGTGTTGTGATCGGTGCAAATGAGACGACGGCTGAAGGACTGATCGATCAAGGTGAATTTCTAGTAATAAATAGTCTCAAAAATGTGTTTTGGAAATTTAATGAAACATTGATATACAGAAGGAATACTGCTAATGTAATGTGTGGTTTGGTACTTAACTGAATTTCTATTAAATTTTATTTCAAACAAGTTTCTACACAATTATTTACAGAACATTGTACAACAATCACCTATATTAACAACATGTTGAGAAATAAAAATGGATCTGTCCATTCATTCAACACAGCTTTACTGACATAGTTATCAGTAAATGTTTAACAACAAGATGTGTAAAAATGATTTCGTGTTGAAAGTATTATACAAATTATTTTGACAAAAAATAGTGAGCATATAGTTTTCATACCCCTCTAAGAATTCCTTCTACTGCCCTCTACCCATCAAGATGGGTTTTGTCCCATTAGCAGTGCCCTGTGAGGAGATTTGACCAATCAGGGTGAGTTGTGGGGTGGGGTGAGCCGTCCGTAAGTGGGTCGTGTGACCCCTTAAGAACTTCTCCCACCATCCTCTACCAATCAGGAAGGGTTTCAGCTGCTGGGGACCACCCCAAGAGGAGATTAGACCAATCAAGGCAAGTTCTGGGGTGGAGTGAGCCATCTGGAAGTGGGTTGTGTGACCCCTCTAAGAACTCCACCTACTTCCCTCTACCAATCAGGATGGGGTTCACCCCGATAGGACCACCCTGAGAGGAGATTTGACCAATCAGAGTGAGTGCTGGGGCGGGGTGACCTGTTCGGAAGTGGGTTGTGTGACCCCTCTAAGAACTCCTCCCAACGCCCTCTGCCAATCAGAGAGCAGCATCATTGCCCCATAAGTCCCAGCTTTGGGCAGAGGAGGCCATCTCTGACCAAGGACACGTGTTTTAGAAGTTGTGGAAAGGCTGCTGAGAGGAAACATGGACTCCTTTACCATCCCTTTGAGAACTTTGGACTTTGTTTTAGCTCCGAGCACCTTTGGAATTGTGTGGAGAAAGCGCTACCTCGGTGACAGTTCCAAGGAGGACCCTTTGACTCAACGTTGATGGATCGTTGGAATCCGACCCGAAAACTTTGTTAGTCATCCCAATTAGTGTGAAGGCCTCTCATTGTCCACCCCCCTCGAGGTGGAAGGCGATCATGGCTTGGGGGAGTCACCGGCAGACAAGGTGAATGGAAAAACGTCGCTCGGTTAAATGAATGATTAAGAAGCGGCGGTCGAGGATGGGCTGTAATGGGGCTAGGAAAAAGGTTACTCACCATTGTAACTGTTGTTCTTCGAGATGTGTTGCTCATATCCATTCCATGTAGGTGTGTGCGTGCCGCGTGCATGTTCGTCGGAAGACTTTTACCCTAGCAACTCAGTGGGTCGGCTGGGCGCCCCCTGGAGTGGCGCCACCATGGCGCCGGATATATACACCAGCCGACCCACCCACTCCTCAGTTCCTTCTTGCCGGCCACTCCAACAGTGGGGAAGGAGGGTGGGTGTGGAATGGATATGAGCAACACATCTCGAAGAACAACAGTTACAACGGTGAGTAACCGTCTTTTCTTCTTTGAGTGATTGCTCATATCCATTCCATGTAGGTGATTCCCAAGCCTTACGTAGGCGGTGGGGTCGGAGTGAGATGTTGCAGAATGCAAACTGCTGAGCCAAAGGCTGCATGATCTCTGGACAGTTAGACCAAAGAGGCAAAGGTCCGGTTCGAGGACCAGGTAGTAGCACAACATAGCCCCTGGAAGGTATGTGAGTCAGGAAGGCAGCAGAAGAAGCCTGAGCCCTTTCCAAACGAGCAGTAAGGTGGCTCGATGGAACATGGGCCAAGTCACAGGAGGTGCAAATGCATGACGTCATCCAAGATGAAAACCTCTGGGAGGAGACAGGTAGGCCCTTCATCCGGTCTGCCAAGACAACGAAGAGTTGGGGCGTACGAAAGGGCTTGTCCGCTTGACATAAAAAGCGAGCACCCTACGGCGTCTAGGGAGGGCAAATGTGCTCCCTTCGCGATGAATGTGGCTTCGGAAAGAAGACCGGAAGGAAGATATCCTGGATGATAGGAAAGGTCAACAGCACCTTAGGGAGGAAGGCCGGACGTGGTCACAACCGCACCTTGTCCTTGCGAAACATAGTGCACCGTGGGTCCACTGTGAGAGCCTGAAGCTTGGAGACTTGTCTGGCCGATGCAAAGGCTACAAGGAAAAAACTCTCTCTCAGGACAGGTATCTCAGCGAGCATGTTGTCAGTGGCTCGAATGGGGCAGGCATAAGACTGCTTATAACCAGGTTGAAGACCCAGGTTTGGCGGGGCGGCAAAACTGGGGGTATAAATGCCCCAAGCCCTTGAGGCCCTTAATGATGAATCGCGCCAGCTGCTGATGTTTGAAAGATCAGAGGTAATCCAAGATGAAATGTATCGGAACCTCGGTGGGAGAAACATTGTGTTTCGTAGCAGCAAGAGAAACACTTCCAGTTGGCCAGATACGTTAACCAAGTGGAAGGCTTCCTACCACCCAGGAGAATCCTGTAGAACCGAGGCAGAGCAATGTGACTCCGATCGGTTTAGACCTGCAGCAGTCATGCTGTGATATTCAGGGATTGCTAGTCTGGGTGGTGAAGTTTGCCGTGATCCTGCGTTATGAGGTCTGGGCAAAGAGGCAGGGGAATAGGGTTGGCTATCGACAAGTCTAGTAACATGGTGTACCAGTGCTGCCTAGGCCACGCCGGAGCGATCACGATAGCGTGCGCTCTGTCCCTGCAGAGTTTTAGCAGGACCCTGTGAACTAGCGGGCACAGTGGGAAAGCGTACAGCATAGGGCTCGCCCACGGCATCAGAAAAGCAGCCAAGATCGAGCCCCGGGAGAGGCCTTGGAATGAGCAGAACTTCCCTCTTGTTCCGTTCTCGCAAGAGCGAAGAGGACTATGCGGGGAAAACCCCACTTCCGGAAACGGAATGGATAAGATCCGGAGGAATCAACCACTTGAGAGACAGGAAGGATCTGCTGAGGCGATCAGCCAGAGTGCTCCGGACCACTGGGAGAAAGGACGGTACTAGGTCCATCAATTGGGCTGTGCAGGCGTCCCGGAGCTGGTTAGCTGGCTTGACAGAGGGGAGGACCGTGCTCCTCCGTGCTTGTTTATGCAACGCGTGTCCGTTGTGTTGTTTGTGAACACCGAGACACAACAGCCTTGCAGGTGCTGCTGAAGCGTCTGTTACACAAGGCAGACTGCTCTCAACTCCCGGACATTGATGTGCAAGGCCAGCTGGTGAGCCAATCAAAGGCCTTAAGTGTGAAACTGACCCAAGTAAGCACCCCAGCCGAGAGATGGGGCGTCCATCATGAGGGACACCGAGGGTGAGGTGGATGGAACAGCATCCCTGCACACATCAGGGAGGCGTCGACCCCCAGTCGAGGAGCCTAGGGCGCTCGGGGATCGGCGACCATGACCATGTCACCTTTGGCGGGTGGTACACTGAGGTGAGTCACGATTAAAGTGTGCGGGCGCAGCCTGGCATGTTTGGTTATGAACGTGCAGGCAGCCATGTGACCCAGGAAACCTAGGCAAGTTCAAGCCACAGTTGTCAGGAAGGTCCATAGACCTTGTACAATGGTTACCATCGCGTGAAACCAAGGCGTAGGTAAGCAGGCTGTGCGATACTGGAGTCAGGGTGGCCCCAGTTAAGTCTATTCCTGTGTGGGAATCAGGTGGATTCCTCTTTATGGATCATCAGGCCTGAACGCAGGAATAGGACCTTGTCGATGCCCACATGAGTGGTAACTTGGGCCCGGTGGTCCCTGGAATGAGCCAATCTTCTAGATATAGAGAACGTGTATCCGACGGTGGCGGAGAGGTGGCGACTACAGCCAGACACTGTGGATACACATGGGCTGTATAGAGGCCAGCCGGGAGGACCGTAAACTGGAAATGACGGTTGGCCACAAACCAGAGGTACCTTCTGTGTGGAGGATAAGTGGCGGCGTGAAAATATGCCCGTTATATCGAGGCGGAATACCCGTCTCGGGATGCAAGGATGAGATGACGGTCCCATGGACACCATGCGGAACTCCAGGTCTATCATGAACTTGGTGAGCTCCGCAGGTCTAGGGTAGGTCTGAGACCTCCCTTCGCCTTGGGGATCAGGAATCGGAGGGACTAGAACCCTTTGCCCCATTCGTCCTTAGGACCTCCTCTATAGCTCCGATGGTGAGGAGCGTCCGCACGTCTTGCAAAGGAATTGCTTGTGAGAGGAGTGCCTAAGATGGATGACGAGGATAGGCTTTTGCCCGATTGGTGGTTAGGAGGACCTTGATTTTGGCCTTTGGGGTCCCGACCAACGCCTACGATTGCCTCAGCGGCGCCTGCTGGCAAAGCCCTGTCTTTGTCTAGGCGCAGGGTAAGGGCAGTGAGGCTGGGCGGAAAGGTCGCGGTGAGACATCGGTATGCATATGCCGAGAGGAGTGCATAGTGACCTTGCTGTCCTTTGGCCTTGCAGCCTAGGGTCAGCTGTGAGAACAGGCCTTTGTCATTGAAGGACAAGTCCTGTATAGTGTGCAGCAGCTGCGAGGGGAGGCTCGATAACTGGAGCCATGAAATGTGCCTCGTGGCCACACCCGAGGCCAGAGTCGTGGCTGCGGAGTCAGTTACATCCAACAAGGCCTGGAGGGAAGCTCTCACCACTTTCGTTCCATTTTTCCAGGAGGGCATCAAACCCCTGACAGAAGTTCAGAGAAACCGACTCTGTAAAGTCTCCCAGCGCCGCCCATAACGGCTGAGCAGGGCTTGCTGGTTTGCAAGGCGAAGTTGTAGGGCGCCTGCCGAGTACATCTTATGGCCCAGGGAGTCCATTTGCCTAGCCTCCTTGAATTTAGGGGCTGGTACCTGTCGGCCATGGCGTTGCATGTTATTGATGGACTAAGTGGCAAGGGAGCAGGGGAAAGACGTACCTATAGGTACCCGTCACCCCTGGAGGATACCATGCACACGCATTCGACTCCCGAGCCCATGGGCGGGATAGTGACCACTTGGAGATTCATAGTGAACACCACTCGTCTCGGGAGGTCCTGATGGGCCCCCAAGCCGATTAGGAGGAGGCCGAAGGAGTACGCTCCTGCCAGCGCCTCATGTGGGGAGGAGGAAGAAGAAAGGCCAGGGACAAGTGGGTCCTGTGTGGGCTCACGCTCCTGGACGACCTCCTGATCCGGTGGGATGTGGGAATCCGGTGGCTGAACTGGGCTTCCTCCATACCGGTCGGAGGGGGACGGCCAACCGTCGCCTCTGGCACCCAGTGCTCTGACAGAACAGAGCGAGATCGGATCACAGGTAGGCCCTTGGCCTGAAGGCACGCCCAAAACATACAGGATAGCCACTGATGGGGGTTAGGGTCCTGGCCCTGGGGCACGTGGGAGACTCTGGTGTGCACACCCGAATGGATGGCCATGGAGGAGCTAAAAGCCCTGGGCATAGTCTACCTCTCTAGCTGATGTCGTCTCAACGCGGTACCGGGGATCGGTACCGGGAGGCATACTGGTATCGGGAGCGAAAATGGGACCTGCGACCGGAGCGGTGCCAGGAGGTCGACCGAAATCTCGAGGCTGGATGCCGGGAGTGGCTACGGGAGTCCAGAGCCTGGAGCGGTGCCAGGAGCTGGATCGGTACCGAGTGTGCCAGGTCGGCGCCACGAGTACGACCAGTACTGAAATGGAGAACGGTGCCAGGACCGTGAGCGGTGCCGGCACCTGGCTTGGCGACGGGACCGAGAACATCTGCGGGACCGCGATCGTGAACGCTGCTGCTCTGAGGTGCCGACGCAGGGTGGTCTGAGCAAGGCAGGCTTGCCGATCGACAATATAATCCGCACCGGCGGTGCTGGACTCGACGGCTCTTGCGTGGCCGGTCGGCGGTGTCGATAATGTTGGTGCAGGTATCAGAACTGGGCAGACCGAGTTGGTATAGCATTCAGGCTGCGGAGCAGGCGGCTCTGACGCAGCTGGAGAGTAAGCTCAACCACGGCTTGTACCGGGGAGCTTTCCGGTACCAGACTCGACAGCTCTTGCATGGCCGGAGTGAACGGTGCCGATACCGTCGGTGCCGCAGCAGGTATAGGTGCCGGGCAGTGCAACTTAGGAGAGCGCTCGGGCTGCGGACGCAGCAAGAATCTTGTGCCTCTTCATACAACAGGAGAGGGATCCATGCCGAGTGGACGTCGGAGCCAGCGACGGCGGTGCCGAGGCCTTGGTGGTACCGGCGATCCGGTGCCGAGGGAGCGCTCCTTGAAGACTGACCAGCGCTCGGTGCCGAGAGCGGAGGGGCAAGAGCTGCCTCCCTCAGGAGCTGCTTGAGACGAAAGTCCCGCTCCCCTTTCGTTCTCGGATTAAAGGCCTTACAAAAGCGGCACTTATCTGTTAGGTGAGATTCCTCAAGGTACTTAGGAGAGGATCTCTTGTCGGCATCGGCTTGTGGCCGGCCGAGCATTGTAAAACCCTGTGGACTGGGCATCGTACCCGGCACCGGGTGTCGGGAAGGGGTAATCCCCGAACCCCTCTGAATTAAATACTCTAACTATACTACTATAGAAATCTGAACTATAATTAACGAGAGAAACTATGAGTAGCTAGGGAAGTGGAGGTCAGCTAAGCCGCGCTCCACTGTTCCAACGACCGACACGGGCGGTAAGAAGGAACTGAGGAGTGGGTGGGTCGGCTGGTGTATATATCCGGCGGTATGGTGGCGCCACTCCAGGGGGCGCCCAGCCAACCCACTGAGTTGCTAGTGTAAAAGTCTTCCGACGAACGTGCACGCGGCGTGCACACACCTACATGGAATGGATATGAGCAATCACTCGAAGAAGAACCAGGGATTGCATAAATTAACAACAAGCAGTAGGGTGCTTACACTGTTTCTTTACTGAAAATCTCTCAACAGCTTGACGATGCCTGTCTAGAGGCCTCTGAGAACTTACACATCGGTAGCCCTGTGGGAAAAAATATATCGTGCCTCAGCTGTTTTTGCTCATGCCTGAGACACAGATCTCAAGAGGAAAATCTGGAAAAGGACAAAATGGAAGAATGAATTGTAGTGAGATGAGGCCTGAGGCCTGATCTGAAGTAAGGGTCAAGATGTTGCTAAGCAAATTTAGGCTGTGAGCCAGAGGCAGGCCCTGCTCACAGAAATTGGCAAAAAGAGGGCTGCTAGAAGAGGAAGGGTTTCAGCTGCTGTGTACAGATGTGGTCTCCTCACCTCAGAAAAGATATTCTAAAAAGATAGAAAAGGGCAACTAAAATGATCAGGGGTTTGGAGAGGGTCCCATAGGAGGAGAGATTAAAGAGGCTAGGACTCTTCAGCTTGGAAAAGAGGAGACTAAGGTGGGATATGATAGAGGTATATAAAATCATGAGTGATGTTGAGAAAGTGAAAGGAAAAAGTTATTTACTTAGTCCCATAATACAAGAACTAGGGGGTCACCAAATGAAATTAATAGGCAGCAGGTTTAAAACAAATAAAAGGAAGTTCTTCTTCACGCAGCGCACAGTCAACTTGTGGAACTCCTTACTTGGGGAGGTTGTGAAGGCTAAGACTATAAAAGCATTTAAAAGAGAACTGGATGAATTCATGGAGGTTAAGTCCAGTAATGGCTATTAGCCAGGATGGAGTAAGGAATGGTGTCCCTAGCCTCTGTTCATCAGAGGATGGAGATGGATGGCAGGAGAGAGATCACTTGATCATTGCCTGTTAGGTTCACTCCCTCTGGGGCACCTGGCATTGGCCACTGTTGGTAGACAGATACTGGGCTAGATGGACCTTTGGTCTGACCCGGTACGGCCGTTCTTATGTTCTTAGGAACGTATGCCAAAACAGCACCAGAACAGCTGGGTACGAACACATCCCACACAGATAACAAGGAACAGGCAGACCCAGCCTAATGACAGTATAAAAGCACAATATGATGAATAGACAATAGGAAAGGATAATATGATGGACAGACTGTATGATGGACAGATTTGTTTGAAACGACCTGTGCCAGGAGAAAGGCAGTAATGCGCAAAGGGGCTGCACCTCGATGCATCAGGAGTGATGAGTAATCTGTTCTGCACCTGTGTATAAGAATACGTACCGGAGAGCACATCTTTGTCCGGCCTAGGGTGCAGTGGAAAGCCCCACCACTGACTGAGCTGTGTCCATTGCAGGGAGCACCACACCAGTAGCTACTGACAACAGGAACCAGTCTGACTCCCTTATGGTAGGGGTCATGGCATCCATTTTTACAGGCGGCGCCAAAAGGTTGTGTTAAAGCAGGCGATTAATAAAACTTATTTAAATGTGTCAATACGAATGTGTCCCCCGCTCCATACTTGTGTGAGTAAAACATGGTACATGACATGGATATAAATTGGCAGTCGGGAAGTTTAGGCTTGAAATTAGACGAAGGTTTCTAACCATCAGGGGAGTGAAATTCTGGAACAGCCTACCGAGGGAAACAGTGGGGGCGAAGGACCTCTCTGGCTTTAAGTTTAAGCTTGATAAGTTTATGGAGGGAATGGTTTGATAGGATAACACTATTTAGTCAATAGGTCAATAACGTGCCGCCACTGGTAATTAGTACCGAGGGTCAATGTTGGGATATTGAAAGTCTTTTCCAGTGTCTGGCTGGAGAGTCTTGCCCGCATGCTCGGGGTTCAGCTGATCGCCATATTTGGGGTTGGGAAGGAATTTTCCTCCAGGGTAGATTGGCAGTGGCCCTGGAGGTTTTCACCTTCCTCCGCAGCATGGGGCAGGGTCACTTGCTGGAGGATTACCTGCTACTTGAAGTCTTTAAACCAGGATTTGGGGACTGCAACAGCTGAGTCAAGGGAGAGAATTATTTCAAGAGTGGGTGGGTCAGCTTTTGTGGCCTGCATTTGCGGGAGGTCAGACTAGATGATCATAATGGTCCTTTCTGATCTTAAGTTCTATGATTCTATGTCTCCACAGACGGCTCTGTTAAATAACTATATTACACCCCCCCCCGGAAGTTGGGAGCTTTAGTGGGGTGACACCTACCATAAGGAAGTCCATTTTGTCCTTTTCCAGATTTCCCTCTTGAGATCTGTGTCTCAGACATGAGCAAAAACAGCTGATGCATGATAGACTTACTCCCACAGGGCTACCGACGTGTAAGTTCTCAAAGGCCTCTAGAAAGGCATCTGTGACAGGTGGGATCACAGAAACCCCCTGGGAGCTGCCACCTGATGTGCCCAGACTACTGCTACCCTGCTTTCCCTGCCAGCTCAGGACCCCAGCACCCTGTCTTGCTGAGCCAGACACTCCCGTCTGCTCCAACACAGACCCAGGGTCTGAATTACTTGCCCCAAGCTGCAGGTTTACCTGAAAGCAGCTAACAGAAGTGTTCCTGTCTTTAACACTCAGATGCCCAGCTCCCAATGGGGTCTAAATCCAAATAAATCCATTTTACCCTGTATACAGCTTAAAATCTATATCTAATCAAACTGAATACAGATAAGATCCCCACCAGTTCCACAATGCTCCTTTGACAGACTAATCTCCTTTTAGCCTGGGTCCAGCAATCACTCACACCTCCTGCAGTCACTGTCCTTTGTTCCCATTTCTTTTGGTATCCTGGGGTGGGGGTGGAGGCTCTCTCTTTAGCCAGCTGAAGACAAAATGGAGGGCTCTCCCAGGGGTTTAAATAGACTTTCTCTTGGGGGTGGAGATCCACTCCTCACTCCTGTGCCGAGTCCAGCTCCAAGATGGAGATTTGGAGTCACCTGGGCAAGTCACATGTCCATGCATGACTCACAGTTTTTACAGGGAGCATCCATTGTTTACATGCTACCTTGAACTTCCTCAAGTAGACTTCTTATGTGGATTGGAGCATTCCAAGATCCATTGTCCTTTCAGTGTTTCTTGATTAGGTACTTAATTTCCCCAGGAACTGACCAAATGCTCTACTAAGGTTATTTAGAAATCAAGACGGTACACAGCCAACATTCATAACTTTGAATACAAAAATGATACATGCATACGAATAGGATTAATACATTCAGTAGATCATAACCTTTATGGAGATATGTTACATGGCATATGTAGCATAAAACACATTCTAAGCATATTTCCATAGAGCCTTATGGGAGGTACCGTCACACCCTCCCCCTGAGCTTACTGCCAGAGACTTGGACACTGTCCATGGCGGAGGCAGTACATGTAAAATCCCTGTTTGTTTTGGTTCCACTCCTTTCAAGTACCTTTAAACCATATGATGTCATTCCTAAGGGTCCTAGCCAGTTTTGGGGGTCCTGGTCCTCAGATGCCAGAAAACAGGTTGGGGTGTAGTATTGTTAACAGAACGCAGACAGCGATATCTGTTACAGCGGAGGCGTTTTGGCAATTAGCCACCAATGCCATGAGGCAGTGTGCCTCAGTTTCCCCTTCTACACAGCAGCATGGGGCTGTTATGCTTTTGCTGCTGTTCCAAGCTTCCAGACTGTTTACAGGCGTAGGCTGAAAAGTAACTTGCTTGAGGGGCTCTCCTGTCACCATCCCTAGCATGTACAACAGTTTCTTCCACAAAGCAGGTATGTCCCACATCTTTAAAGGGTTTAACACTAGTACGCATTCCTTTGTTTTATCCCATAGGTGAATTAGCAAAAGACACAAGGTTAACAGCAAATCTACGGTGGACAGGCTTCGTTCACTCAGTTTGACTCCTTTAGTGTCTATTGCATTTTCCCAGCTCTCTGTAGCCTCTGGTAGGCACTCTGCCTCTTTGGAGAAGGCTTTTAATTCAGGCATGTGGTTGAGCCTTTGGCAAGGAGAGGGTGCACTGCCACCATGCCTGCCCTCGGCCCCTCCCTCTGGAATGTCTCTGGGCTGGACCGCACTCCCTTGTGAAGTGCCACCCATGCAGAGATTCCCCACCACCCCCATCTTGGAGAGAGAGTTTTATCTCTTACAGGTGCAGAAAGAACACCACCTTTCAATGGGGGGCTCTGGACCCCTTGGGCACCCCACTTTCTGTTCCCAACAGGCCAGCTGGATGGACTCCCCCGTTCAGGAGATCTGACCCTCAGGTTTCCCTTACAACATGAACCATAGGAGAAGGGGCTGGCATTTTAAATGCAAACTTTTCACCCTCCTCCTGGGAAAGTCCCTTCCCACAAAAGGTGGGCAGACTCTCTGCCCCCCCTTCCATCTGGGCTTCCCTCTCTGGGCTCCCCTCTGGGTCAGACACTCCTGTGTCCCCCGAAAGGGAAGGTGACCCTGGTCCAACTGTGGGCTCACAGCTACCAGCTATGGCAGACTTTTCACTGGCCAGCAAAATTTCCCCCTTTTCACTCAGGTTGGGTTTGCTTCCAGCTACAGCGATCTTGGGGTCTGTTTCCACCACTGTGGTCACCAGGACCCCAACTTCCACCTTTGGCACACACCTCTCTATGCACCCCAGGGCAGGCCCTGCCCTCTGCTGACCTGCAATTTCCTGGCAGTCAGCAGCTGTGGTGGCCCCCCTGTTACAAGGTGGTTCCTCCCCCTCCCCTGGGGAGATGATTACAGGACAGGAGCTGCCTTCATCCAGCCCCTCCCTCTGGAACTTTCCTTGAGCCCCGGGACTACAGAAACTGGCCACAACCATCCCTGCCCCCAAAGCTGCATTCTTTACTGCTGCAGAGGAATCTAGGAGACGCCCTCCTATTCCCCCAGCAGTCCATGTGACTTCACCCCGCACCGACCCCGACTGCTAACCAGCCCTGAGACAGATTCTGCCACACTGGGAAATCGTTTCCCAATAGAAACGGTGCAAAATTGTGTGCCACCGTTGCAACAGTTGGTTCAGCCTGCAAATCCTTAGTTTGCATGTGTACTTTAGCTAAAGGTGCAAAGACTTTGTAACCCGCTAACAGCTCTAATTCTGCCATTTTACCTGGCAACAGATCCTTCTTCTGGATAAGGTCCCTCCTGACCACAGAAATCTCAGCACCTGTGTCCCTCAGTCAAACTGGACCTTTTGTGTCCCTCAGTCCAAGAAGCACTGCTTCATGTGTTGCTTGTTTCTACTCAGAAAGGGACACTTAGTCCTCAGGTGCTCAGTTGACTTACAATCATAGCACCTCTTGGGCTCCTCTGCTTGCACAGGAAATTTGGGACGAGTTCCAGGGGAATTGGGAGGTTCCCCAGCCTCCTTTTTCCCAGGGGTAAAACGGTGATTCTGCTTTCCCCCAACCCTGTACCCTCTCCCAGTGGTTTATGTTTGATTGCAGCTTGTGCTTGCTCATAAGAGTCTGCATACCCAGCTAATTCACCCACTGCATTTACCTTTTTGTCCCACAAATACTGTTTTACATCTTCCCTGCCCATATTCAGGAAGTGTTCCTGAGTAACCAGATCACACATCCCTTGGAAGCTTGTAATGCCCTTCCCCCACACCCACTTGTCTACCAAATCTCTCATTTCATTGGCATAAACCACATTACTCAATCCAGATCCCCTCTTAAGACTCCTGAATTTCACCCTGTAGGTTTCAGGTGTAATCTGAAACTCTTTCAAAACCAGATCCTTAAATTTACTGTAGTTTGAAGCATCATCAATAGGCATCTTACTGAATATGTCCAGAGCTCTACCAGTCCATTTTGCTATCAATGTGGTCATCTTTTGATCTTCAGGGATGGCATGCAGGGTGCCCAGTCTCTTGAAGGTGATGAAATATTCGGCGATCTCGCTGGATTCCTCATACTGTGGACACAGTTGCTCCCATTTATGAATTTTTGGGGAAGTGGAGCCAGCAGGTGGAGGGTTTTGTCTCTTTGACTCCGTTACAGCCAGTTCATGCTTCTGGGCCTTTCTCTGGGTCTGCATAGCTCTCTCGTGGGCAGCCTCTTCCCTGGCTTTTTCTACCTCCATCCTTGCTGTCTCTGCCTCCATAGCTCTCTCGTGGGCAGCCTCCTCCCTCTCCATTAGTCTTTTATGTTCATTTTCTTTCTCTTTTGCTTCCAGTCTAGCCAACTCTAGTTTGTTAGCTGCTTCACTGCTAGTCATTTTCCTGCTTTCTTCTTCTGGGCCACATCCCCTCTGCAGTTCACTGAAAGTGGGATGCACTCAGCTCAGGGGATTCTTCATTAACAGAGACTTTCACAGTGCCCAGTGTTCAGCCTTTCTGGGCAATTTGCACCCTGTGCAGTTTTAGCATCTTCAGATCTTGTCTCTTACTTATTTTGCTTCCTTTTCTGTCCCTACTTCCCTTACCCAAAATAAGCAAATAGAAAATAACAAACCAGTAACCACTTGGTCTGTTCTTCAGCCACCGACCACACTCAAAACTCACTTAAAATCACTACCAGTACCTCAAAGCAATCAGATGTGCACAGATTCTGCTGACTACGCCACTGTGACAGGCTGGATCACAGAAACCTCCTGGGAGCTGCCACCTGATGTTCCCAAACTACTTCAAGCCCTGCTTTCCTGCCAGCTCCCTGTCTTGCTGAGCCAGACACTCCCGGCTGCTCCAACACAGACCCAGGGTCTGAATTACTTGCCCCAAAGCTGCAGGTTTACCTGAAAGCAGCTAACAGAAGTGTTCCTATCTTTAAACTCAGATGCCCAACTCCCAATGGGGTCTAAACCCAAATAAATCCCTTTTACCCTGTATAAAGCTTATACAGGATAAACTCATCAATTGTTTGCCCTCTGTAACTCTGATAGAGACATAGGCACAGTTGTTTGCTCCCCCAGGTATTAATACATACTCTGAGTTAATTAATAAGTAAATAGTGATTTTATTAAAGACAGAAAGGAGGATTTAAGTGGATGCATGTAGTAAAAGACAGAACAAAGTAAGTCACCAAGCAAAATAAAAGAAAATGTGCAAATCTATATCTAATCAAACTGAATACAGATAAGATCCTCACCAGTTCCACAATGCTCCCTTTTACAGACTAATCTCCTTTAGCCTGGGTCCAGCAATCACTCACACCCCTGCACTCACTGTCTTTTGTTCCAATTTCTTTCAAGTATCCCAGGGAGGGGGAGATGGGGCTGTCTCTTTAGCCAGCTGAAGCCAAAATGGAGGGCTCTCCTAGGGGTTTAAATAGACTTTCTCTTGGGGGTGGAGACCCCCTCCTCACTCCGGTGCCAAGTCCAGCTCCAAGATGGAGTTTTGGAGTCACTTGGGCAAGCCACATGTCCATGCATGACTCACAGTTTTTACAGGGAGCATCCATTGTTTACATGCTACCTTGAACTTCCTCAAGTAGACTTCTTATGTGGATTGGAGCATTCCAAGATCCATTGTCCTTTCAGTGTTTCTTGATTAGGTACTTAATTTCAACATTCCTTTCCCCAGGAACTGACCAAATGCTCTACTAAGGTTAGTTACAAATCAAGCCGGTACACAGCCAACATTCATAACTTTGAATACAAAAATGATACATGCATACCAATAGGATTAATACATTCATTAGATCATAACCTTTACGGAGATGTGTTACATGGCATATGTAGCATAAAACACATTCTAAGCATAGTTCCATAAAACACATTCTAAGCATTATTTCCATAAAGCCTTATGGTAGGTACTGTCAAAAGCCATATAGGAGGTACTGTCACAGCATCGTTAAGCTGTTGAGAGATTTTCAGAAAATAAACAGTGTAAGAACCCAACGGTTGAGTCAAAGGGTCCTCCTTGGAACTGTCATTGAGGTAGCGCTTTCTCCACACAAGTCTAAAGGTGCTCGGGGTTAAAACAAAGTCCGAAGTTCTCATGGGGGTGGTAAAGGAGTCCACGTTTCCTCTCAGTAGTCTTTCCACAATTTCTAAAACACGTGTCCTTGGTCAGAGATGGCCTCCTCTGCCCGGAGCTGGGACTTATGGGGTAATGGTGCTGCTCTCTGATTGGCAGAGGGCGTTGGGAGGAGTTCTTAGAGGGGGTCACACGACCCACTTCCGAACAGGTCACCCCACCCCAGAACTCACTCTGATTGGTCAAATCTCCTCTGAGGGAGGTCCTATCAGGGTGAACCCCATCCTGATTGGTAGAGGGAAGTAGGAGGAGTTCTTAGAGGGATCACATGACCCACATCCAGATGGGTCACTCCACCCCAGACCTTGCCTTGATTGGTCAAATCTCCTCTCGGGGTGGTCCCCAGCGGCTGAAACCCTTCCTGAGTGGTAGAGGATGGTCACGTGACACACCTTGCTTCCGGTCATGTGGCATCTTGACCCTGGGATTAATACCCCCCGGAGCGGGACTTCTGGTGACAGGTGAGTGGGGTTTAAGGGGTCAAGGGGCAGAGTTTAAGGGGTCAAGGGGTGCGGTTAGGGTTTGTTTCATGGTATACTACTTATACTACTCAGGTTTACTGTACCATACAGTTTTTGTCTTGTTCATTTTGATCAGGTAGTTTTTGTGTGCTCAAGGAACATCTGCCTTGGTGTGTGTTGAGATTCTCCCTCAAGTTCTCAGCAACAGCTTGTGTGTTTTGCTTCTTCATGCAAAGAGGAGATCTTGAACTAGATTCCATGGGTTCAATAGCTGTTTCTGCTTGGCACTGATGAGTATCATCTACCTGCAATACAAAGAAAAAAATTCTCATGCTTTAGTGGTATTGGAGAACCTTGTTAATTACCAGCAGGAAGTGAAAGACCCATTCCAAGCGACTGAATAATATGAATTAGCAGACACACGCTAAAAGCAAGAATCTTCAATGTTTATAGTTATCACTCTGAAAATACAACAGCGCTATGCAGAATGCTTTACAGCAACTACCTACTCCTCACCATGTTCAAGATAGAATGGGCATTATCATCCATGCTTTACAAATCACAAATCACATAATTTAACAAGGTATAGGCAAAGCTAAGGAGTAGTACACAGGAGTTCCTTGTCTAGTCTCTTCTTGCTCAATCACTAATCTGCAGAACTGTATTTTGAGATATGTAATTTAAGTTTAATTACTGATATTTCATAATGAATTTGTAAATGTCCTATAGTTTATTCTGTAAATATGATAGCACTTGAAAAAGTTGTTTAGTCCTGAAGCATTTACATTGGCCTGCAGAGGATATCCTGTCCAGACGTATTATGAAATATTCAGGAGAATGTCATGTCATTCTAAATATTTAACATAACCTTCACAATATGTTTGTTGTGATGGTCAACACTAGCTTTGTAAAAGTGTTGAAAATTTCACAATGTGTACACCTTTGGGGTTCTCTCAAATTCCAGTCCCCACTGCTATTACAATCGTCCTTGTCTCTGCACTCCCTGCACTCCCACCAAATTCTGACATGATTTTAGCATCAGTTAGCTAAAACTTCAGTAGTTATATATGTGTGCTTCATGACCATTGAAATCCTGAATGCCAAAGCTTCTGATAGTCTAGGTAATTGGCCCCAATTCTCATCCCATTTACACTGATGTGGGTCCTGTGTGAGAGGTGAGCATCAGGGCTTATCCTTCTAGTGCCAGCAAAAACAGAATTGTTACCAACATATATTACTGGCAACGCTAATAGGACCATTTATTATTAAGGGTACCTGACTCCTCCCATTACAAGAAGACCCTGTTTTCTGCTGCTTCTAACTTTACAAACTTTAATTGCTTGGGCTGAAATTTTCAGGGGTGGGGGACAGAGGCAGAATTTCAGCCAAAATGGTTAAGCTATTCCCAAGACCAAGGCTAGGGAAATCTACATTTTTCTCATATTAAAATATTCTGGCAACTTTTCTTTGAAAAACTCCATGTGTTGGAGCAGGGACTTGTAATTTGGCAGGGGGTGGCCTTTGTGCAGAGAATGTGCTTTTTGCCATCCCCATGAAAACCTGCCCACATTTGGCCAAATTATAAGCCTTTGAAAAAAATCACAGTTCACAGATACTCAGAGAGAATTCTTAGACTTGTAGCAGCTAAAATCTCTGAAGATTTCGTCCTCGCTGAGTATTCTTGAATCTCGCACAGCTCTTAGTGCTAACCAAACTGTGCATGAGCTATTCCCCACAGACTGACTGCACATGCGCCATTTCCACACAGCTCCTGGATGTGAAAACAGGGCACACTGTGCCACCCCGCAGAGCAATTGATATGCTCCAGCCCAGGCCTCTAAGGATCAAAGCCAGAGTTTCCCTGCAACGGTTCTTCCCAGCTGCTTTGGTCCAGGCACCAGAACTGAGAGCAGGAACTTTTCTCTCAATAAACTCCCAATGACCCCTCCAAGCTGCTGCACAAGCATGCTGATGGAGGAAGATACTGGACTCAAAAGCAGAGGGACAAAAGACAAATGGAGGAGCAGGGGCGGAAGGGGCAGACTGGGACAAGGAGTATGCCAAGATTGGGACTGGAATGGGAGTGCGGGGAGGGGGCCAAGGACAGGGAGCTGGTAGGCAATGCTAGGACTGGAAGACTATGAGAGAAGGCCGGGGAAGGGGGAAAGGAATGTAGAGGAGACACTGAGAGAAGACACAGAGCTAAGAGGAGGAGGAGGAGGAGAAGGGAGTTTGTAGGGGGAATTTGCAGGGGAGACTAAGAGACTTAAGGAGAGGAACTGACAGGCTAGTGAAGGGAGTGGGTGGTATTCTGCCAGTGTTCTGGTGCCTGTTGGGGGGTTGTTTTGCTGTAGGTGGTGGTGGTTTGCTTCGGTTTGTGTTTCCTGGACTTACAGGTTTTAGGTGGGAAGGCTATGACCGATACAGAGGCAGCAGTGAAAGACAGAATGAGGCTGACTGGATATGGAAGCTGCTGCATGTACATGACCCTGGAGGGGGTACCTGAAAAGAGTTTCGTCTGCCTGACGTGCTGCCTGATAGAGCTGATGGAAGAAAAGATCCGAGGACTGGAGATGCAGGTGGAAACTCTGTCGAGTTTAGAAGGGGATTCGAGCGGATGATGGAGCAAAGACATGAGGAGGCTGAAGGAAAAAGCTCAGTCTTGCAGATGGAAGCAGGACCAAAGAATTCTGAGGGGAGACTGCTGGGTGAGGAAAGTGGACGGTGGAAGCACGTGACTAAGAGAACCAGGCAGAGAAAAAGACGGGCCAGTGAAGGAGAAATAGAGCTCAGGAACAGGTTTGCAGAGTTAGAAAATGAAGAGGAAGCTTAATGAAATTGAGGCTCAGGTGATCTTCAGTGGGATTCTGCCTATTCCTAGAGAAGGGCAACAAAGATGTGAAAAGATTATGGCTCAGGCAGTGGTGCTATAAGGAGGGCTTTGGGATGTATGGCCACTGAGAAGCATTCATGGACAGAGGACTGTTCTCTTGGGATGGACTTCACCTGAGTAAGGAGGGAAATAGACTTCTAGGATGGAGGCTGGCACAGCTGATTAAGAGAGCTTTAAACTAGGAATTTGGGGAAGATGGTTGGGAGATGTCCAGGTAATCTCCAAAATTCCCATAAAAGGGTAATCTCCCTTCTTAGCATTGAGAGGGAAGAAAACAAAGTAAGAAAGGATACAGCCATGGGTCGGAGAATGGAAATAAGGAGGAAGGATAGTGTAGATACCAGTCTAATAAGTGATACTGGGGGTAGAATGTCTGTGCCTAACCAGGTAAAGAATGTCAGTGAAGCCAAATGGCAAAAATTAAGATGTTTGTACACTAATGCGAGGAGCCTAGGTAACAAAATGGAGGAAGTAGAGCTTCTGGTGCAGGAAGTGAAACCGGATATTATAGGGATAACAGAAACATGGTGGAATAGTAGTCATGACTGGAGTACAGGTATTGAAGGCTATGTGCTGTTTAGGAAAGACAGAAATTAAGGCAAAGGTGGTGGAGTAACATTGTATATCAACGATGAGGTTAACTGTAAAGAAATAAGAAGTCATGGAATGGATAAGACAGAGTCTATGTAGGCAAAAATCACAATGGGAAAGAAAGCTACTAGAACCTCCCCTGAGGTGCTTGGGGCTAGCTAGAGACCACCAGGATCTGATTTGGATATGGATAGAGACCTCTCATGTTTTTAATGAAGTAAACATTAATGGGAATTGTGTGATTATGGGAGACCTTAATTTCCCAGATATAGACTGGAGGACAAGTGCTAGTAATAATTATAGGGCTCAGATTTTTCTGGATGTGATAGCTGATGGATTCCTTTACCAAGTAGTTGAAGAATCAACAAGATGCCATTTTAGATTTGGTTTGGGTGAGTAGTGAGAACCTCATCGAAGAAATGGTTGTAGGGGACCACCTTGGTTCGAGTGATCATGAGCTAACTCAGTTCAAGCTAGATGGAAGGATAAACAAAAATAGATCTGGGACTAGGGTTTTTGATTTCAAAAGGGCTAACTTTAAAGCATGAAGGAAATTCGTTAGGGAAGTGGATTGGACTGAAGAACTTGTGGATCTAAAGGTGGAGGAGGCCTGGAATTCCTTCAAGTCAAAGTTGCAGAAACTATCAGAAGCCTGCATTCCAAGAAAGGGGAAAAAAATTCATAGGCAGGAGTTGATGACCAAGCTGGATGAGCAAGCATCTCAGAGAGATGATTAAGAAAAGCAGAAAGCCTACAAGGAGTGGAAGACGGGAGTGATCAGCAAGGAAAGCTACCTTATTGAGGTCAGAACATGTAGGAATAACGTTAGAAAGGCAAAGGCCAAAAGCCATGTAGAGTTGGCCCTTGCAAAGGGAATTAAAACCAATAGTAAAAGGTTCAATAGCCGTATAAATAAGAAGAAAACAAAGACAGAAGAAGTGGGACCGCTAAACACTGAGGATGGAGTGGAGGTTAAGGATAATCTAGGCATGGCTCAATATCTAAACAAAAACTTTGCCTCAGTCTTTAATGAGGAGCTTAGGGATAATGGTAGGATGACAAATGGGAATGAGGATATGGAGGTAGATATTACCACATCCGAGGTAGAAGCCAAACTCAAACACCTTAATGGGACTAAATTGGAGGGCCCAGATAATCTTCACTCAAGAATATTAAAGGAACTATCACATGAAATTGCAAGCCCATTAGCAAGAATTTTTAATGAATCAGTAAACTCGGGGGTTCTACTGGACAACTGGAGAATTGCTAACATAGTTCCTATTTTTAAGAAAAGGAAAAAATGTGATCCAAGTAACTATAGGCCTGTTAGTTTGACATCCGTAGTATGCAAGGTCTTGGAAAATTTTTTGAAGGAGAAGGTAGTTAAGGACATTGAGGTCAGTGGTAATTGGGACAAAATACAGCATGGTTTTACAAAAGGTAGATCGTGCCAAACCAACCTGATCTCCTTCTTTGAGATGGTAACAGATTTTTTAG
Organism: Mauremys reevesii; assembly: GCF_016161935.1. Taxonomy (NCBI): domain Eukaryota; kingdom Metazoa; phylum Chordata; order Testudines; family Geoemydidae; genus Mauremys; species Mauremys reevesii. The sequence continues at coordinate 46,295,862 of NC_052625.1, forward strand.
ACAAAGGAAACACAGTGGATCTAATGTACCTCGATTTCAGTAAGGCACTTGATACGGTTCCACCGGGGAAGTTATTCGTTAAATTGGAAAAGATGGGGATCAAGATGAAAATTGAAAGGTGGATAAAGAACTGGTTAAAGGGGAGACTACAACAGGTCATACTGAAAGGTGAACTGTCAGGCTGGAAGGAGGTTACTAGTGGAGTTCCTCAGGGATCGGTTTTGGGACCAATCTTATTTAATCTTTTTATTACTGACTTTGGAACAAAAAGTGGGAATGTGCTAATAAAGCTGGGAGGTATTGCTAACACAGAGAAGGACCAGGATATCACACAGGAAGATCTGGATGACCCTGTAAACTGGAGTAATAGTAATAGGATGAAATTTAACAGTGAAAAGTGCAAGGGAGGTAGATATGCATTTAGGGATTAAGAACAAGAATTTTGGTTATAAATTGGGGACGCATCATTTGGAAGTAACAGAGGAGGAGAAGGACCTTGAAGTATTGGTTGATCACAAGATGACTATGAGCTGCCAATGTGATATGGCCATGAAAAAAGCTAATGCGGTTTTAGGATGCATCAGGTGAGATATTTCCAGTAAAGATAAGGAGGGTTAGTACCGTTATACAAGGCACTGGTGAGACCTCATCTGGAATATTTTGTGCAGTTCTGGTCTCCCATGTTTAAGAAGGATGAATTCAAACTAGAACAGGGACAGAGAAAGGCTACTAGGATGATCCAAGAAATGGAAAACCTGTCTTATGTAAGGAGACTCAAAGAGCTTGGCTTGTTTAGCCTAATCAAAAGAAGGCTGAGGGGAGATCTGATTGCTCTTTATAAATATATCAGAAGGATAAATATCAGGGAGGGAGAGGAATTATTTAAGCTTCGTACCAATGTGGACACAAGAACAAATGGATATAAACTGGACACTAGGACGTTTAGAGTTGAAATTAGATGAAGGTTTCTAACCATTAGAGGAGTGAAATTCTGGAACAGCCTTCCAAGGGAGTAGCGGGGGCAAAAGACATATCTGGCTTCAAGACTAAGCTTGATAAGTTTATGGAGGAACGGTATGATGGGATAGACTAATTTTGGCAATTAATTTGGCAATTTTTCTTTGATTATTATCTGGTAAATAGGCCCAGTGTTCTGTGTTGTGATGTTAGATGGGGTGGGATCTGAGTTACTACAGAGAATTCTTTCCTGGGTGTCTGGCTGGTGAGTCTGGCCCACATGCTCAGGGTTTAACTGATTGCCATATTTGGGGTCGGGAAGGATTTTTCCTCCAGGGCAGATTGGCAGAGGCCCTGGAGGTTTTTCACCTTCCTCTGCAGCATGGGGCATGGGTCACTTGCTGGAGGATTCTCTCACCTGGAGGTCTTTAAACCACGATATGAGGACTTCAGTAACTCAGACACAGGTTAGGGGTTTGTTACAGGAGTGGGTGGGTGAGGTTCTGTGGCCTGCGTTGTGCAGGAGGTCAGGCTAGATGATCATAATGGCCCCTTCTGACCTTAAAGTCTATGAGTCTAAGAGAACTGGGGCTGGCTGAGCAGGGAGATTGGGCCAAGGAGCCTTAATTCCAGCATATACGAATTTTTGAGTGCTTTTGCGTGTAATCCATATATGCACGCGCACCCCCCCCCCTGCTCTAGGCATCCAGGCCTTTCAAGAAATAATCAAATATTTGGGATGAGCATTAAAGTGGGAAGATTGACCTCATTCCCATTTACCAAGTTAATGAGCACTTGGCATGAGATCACAGATTTGATCATACCAACAATTTTAAGTTTACCATTATGCCCAGATCTTTGTTATGTGCCAAGCTTTATTCATTTTATTTACATTGATGACCTTGTCTTCACTATACTCATGGCAGATATAAAGGAGGTATGAATAACATGGCATATCTTCAAACTCACTTGGAGAGATAAATACATTATGTGGATTTCCCAGGCCCTGCACATTCAGATACATTTTGACGATCAGTTACCTTTGGTGATTTGCTGCCACCAGCTGTCGGTTTAGAGATCTTGGCAAAATTAGCTGACCTGCCTTTTGTAAATGTTGGCCATATGGTGACAAATTTTGGCTTTGAGCAGCAAGACGGGCACTGGTCTTTAGGTTTAGCGCTGTTCTGCAAAACACAGGGGTTAGTTTTCCCAGTAGGAATATCAGCAAAGCCTGAAAAATAAACAACAGCCATTAACCACAGTTGATTAAATTACTTTATTGTTCCAATCAATCTGATCTTGCTCAATTCAAGATGGAGATGACAACGGGTAATAATTTAAGAAAGTAAAATGGCATTTACTCACTGAATAACAGAATGGGGGAATTATTAGGACTATCTTGCGTTCCTAGAATTTTATAGGTGAACTCAGGCAAGGGTAGCAAAGAATCCTGTGGCACCTTATAGACTAACAGATGTTTTGCAGCATGAGCTGTGGGTGAATACCCACTTCTTCGGATGCAAGCAGGCAAGGGTGTGGATCTGTGTAACAGCAACTCTACTAAAATGGCAAAAAGAGTTTTCCCCAAGCAAATGTTCTCTTTTTCCTTTAAAGGGACACCATTAACTGGAAAATCATTTCCATCTGAAAACGATGTCTCTCCTATTGTTCTACATAGAGCCGGCCAGAGGAGACAATTCTGTTTTATGACCCCTTTCGAGGTTTCACAATTTGTTTTTATTCTAGATTGGAATGAAAACATAAGCCTTTCAAATGCTTTCATAAAATGAAATTGAATCAAAAACATCAGGCTTTCAATTTGGGGTCTCCTCCTGCTCAGCAAAACTTTGTCTGAATCAATACATCTCCGTAATACATTTCGGTTTTGACAATGCAGCACATTTCAATGAAAAAACATTTAGTTAAAAATGTTTAAGCAAAATTTCCCCCCCTTCCTATCAACCAGAAGAAAAAGGAGTTTTATAATGGGAATGGCTGGGCCTAGAATCCCTCTCTTGCAACCTATATGAGGGCTGGATTTGGCCAATGATGTCCAAGTTTTTACAATGCTTCCAAGTCACACCTATGACAACACGATTATTTAGATAAGCGTGCGCGCACACACTCCCCACAATGTGGACCATTCTCCTCTAAAGAAGTAACAATTACCTTTTCTGACCACCTCTGGGAGTCCATCTGGCTCATACTCTGGCTCGTTGTCCTGGGTCAGTGAATGTAGGTAGATGGCAACCTCATCAGCACCTGACCAAGGGAAAGAGTCGTTACCTGTACAAATAACTTTAAGGAGACTCTGGAAATATGTGTTTAGAATGCAATGATCTCAATCATTCATTTGTTAATTAAGTACATAAGACGTGTGCTTGTGCAACCACAGTCAACTATAGCAGAGCTTCAGAAACTATACTGATTTATGAGGATCTGGCCCCTCATCTGAATCAAATGTAATAATGGAGGTTTTGAAAACATGTGTTCTAAATAAATGCATTAAGGTTAGAAACAGGATCATGATTAAGGCTATGTTTTAGTCGTGGGTATTTTTAGTAAAAGTCATGGACAGGTCACGGGCAATAAACAAAAAGTCAGGGCCCTGTGACCCCTCCATGACTTTTACTAAAAATACCTGGGACTAAATCTTACCGCCTGGGAGAGGGGACGCTCCTGAAGACTGCTGGGGAGTGGAGAGAGAGAGCAGGGCAATGCTGGTGCTGGGGGGGAAGGGGTGGCTCAGGGCCCCACCACCACGAGTCCCAGACTGCTGCTCCAGGGACCGTGCCTGGGGCTGACTGAGCAACGGCCAGTGCGGCTGGCTCCTGGGCTTCCCCAGCTGCTGGGATCCTGGCATCAGCTGCACCAGCACTGCAAAATTCACAGAGGTCACAGAAACCGTGACTTCCACGAATGATTTGCAGCCTTACAATCATTCTAGTATAGCATTTCCATCTTCAACTACCCCATACTTGGCTTGTGCTCCTTTAATAGAGCATTATGGTCAGCAATTTATTTCGGCAACATTTCTTTTTCCTTCCCCAGCTGCTTACAGGATTGCATCCATGTCTTCAGTTTACTGTCAGCGAATCCATTTTGCTTCTTCAGTTGATCTAAAGCCTTCAGATTGTCTAGGAGAAAACCACAGCAAACACATCCTAAGGGTACGTCCAGACTACCCGCCCTATCGGCGTGTAGCGATCGATTTATCGGGGATTGATATATCGCGGTTCATCTAGACACGATATATCGATCCCTGAACGCGCTCCCCATCAATTCCAGAACTCCACCGGAGCGAGCGGCGGTAGCGGAGTCGACGGGGGAGCCGTGGACATCGATCCCGTGCCGTGAGGACAGAAGGTAAATAGATCTAAGATACTTCGACTTCAGCTACGCTATTCACGTAGCTGAAGTTGCGTATCTTAGATCGACACTCTCCCCCACAGTGTAGACCAGCCCTAAGGGTGGGAAGGCAAGAGAAAAGATTTAAAGACTGATGTTTATACAACCTACTCATTAATTGTACGTATTACTTCCTTACAAAGGGGACAATTCCTTTTGCCTTTTTGGGACCCAGCGCATACGGAGTTTCCAAGTATTATTCCTGAGCAGACTATGTCGGGTTCTCATCTCCTTGAGAATCCTCATGCTCCTGATCAAGCCTTCTCACAATGGAGTCAGGGCTTCCAATGGGTGTGTTTATGGACGCATGCATGGCACTAGTGCGCTGGTCCAACAAAGCCCCGTCCCCTCACAGAGCAAGGGTTGGTGGCTTGGAGCAGCAAGACATAGGTAACCCTCTAAGCCCCCTAAAAAGCTGCCCCCTGAACTACTTGGACTTAGCTTGATCTTGCAGGGCTTTTCTAGCACTGCAATAGCGGTCAAAGGGAGTTACTGAGAGGTGCCGTGTTTGCGGATCCACAGAACTTACTTGAGGAAAGGGAAAGAGGAGCAAGAAGTTGAAATGAAATCAATATGGCAGAGAAATGAACAATAATTAATTAGAAAACAAAGTGTTGGGAGAAACTGAACCGCCAACTTGTTCTGCTGGTGGACACAATTTCTGGTGGCCTGAGGTGAAGGGTGGAGCTTAGTCCGGGGACCTTCAGCAACAACACTGATCCGCCTCCCAGTTCTACAGGGGAGAGGAATCACCTCCTTGTTACCAGTGAGGAGAAAACCTGGGCCACAGAACAGACAAAACGTGCACAATTTTATCACGTTTTCAGGTGTCCCGCTAAAGATCTCCTGTATCTTTGATAGCCAGAAGTTGAGAAGATAACAGATTTAATCACATTTCCATGCTGCTAATGGAGAAGTTATAGCAAATGTTATCTTAGAATAGAGAATAGATATTAAAAAGGACACAATTTAATATTTGGGCTCTTAAAAGCTAAATGCCTTATTAACTGTCAGCAAAGGATATTGATATTGCTCTTATCTGGCATTGATAACAGAGACTGAAAATAACATGGCTTTGTTAGTTTCCGTATTGTACCATTTCAACCAAGATATAGGACAAATCATTTGAAATAGTTTCCATTTTCCCTGTCATGAACTAAGTAACGTGCTACTGATTCATTCTTTCTTTTTATTACCTTGCTCAGTTCCTCATTTTCTTGAAGCGAGTTGTTAAGTTGCTCTTGAAGTTTCTTTTGCTCTGCCTTGATGTTTACTATTTCCTTTTTTAAACAAGCCAACTCGGCTGCAGATAGATTTTGGAGATGAGCGATCTCAGCTTGTTTAAGTTGCAACTCTGACTGCACTTTCTCAAGTTCCTCAGTCAAATCTTGATTTTTCCCCTCTAAATCCCGAATCTCAGCTTCTTTCTTTTCTAATTGTATTTCCTGAGACAATCTCTTCTCTATAGTAATAAAAAAAAATAAGTGCTTAATTTGTGAAAGCAAACTATGTCAAATATGCAATATTAGCTTTTATGGATAACCCTATAAAATAGCAATATTGCCAATTTTCAATTTTTCACCTAGCAATACATTTTCTTAGTATTTCAGAATATAATTACTTCTGTGTTCTAAAACTGCCTTTATTCCCAAACCATGACATTGGATAGCTGAGACAATTTTAGCATTGCCAGAATTCAGTTTTGCAGAAAGAACATACTGCTAGTCAAATCGCTCTATGCTTCACAATTGTAACTCTTTCTACAGCCCATCTTCCCTGAGGTCCGATGGCTTGTACTCTGAAACTCATGGTTGACAGGTAACAGTACCAATGGCTAGATAAAGAATGTTGGTGCCCTATTTGTCCATTTTCCTCTCTTTAAAATCCAGCATATATAAAAATGTTCAAGGTGTTTGATGAACTGATGTATGGAGTAAAATTAAGAGACATGGGCAATACAAGAGATTTCCTGTATTGCAAAGAGAATTCTATTGAATAACACCAACTTACCATATGAAACAAGACTACGCATTCCCTTCCTACAGGACAAGGAAAATTCAATGTCTCCAAAACCCAGAACTTGGTGAGAAAGAGGAGCAGACAGAGGGGAAGGGAAATGATAGCAATCAACAGTTATTTGAAATATATCAACACCTAGGGTGGAGAAGGATTATTTAGGGTGGTGATTCAAAGGGGGGGTGTGGCAGGCCGGTTGCCCGCTCTAGCCGTGAAGGGGTTGGAACAACCCTGCAGAGGGCTGTGGCTGGGGAAAGCAGCAAGCCTGGGCTGATTGGGGAGGCAGCTACAGCTGGGCCAGTCCCCAATCAGGCCACAGCTGGCCCTTATAAAAGGGCTGTGAGCCAGGCACTCAGTCAGTCTCCCTCTAGCTCTGAAGGGAGAGGGACCTGGCTGCTGGGGTACTAGAGTGAAGCAGGGCTAGGGAAAGCTCCAGACTGGCAACTCCCCAGGCCGCAGGGCCTTGTCCAAGTCCCACAGAGGTATTGAGTTGCAGGGAAAGGCAGCAGGTCCAAATCCCCCAGCCAATGATGAGTGGCCATTACAGACTGCAGTCAGCCTCAGTGAAAGGGGGCTAGATGGTACTGGCAGTAGCCACTGAGACAAGGTGGAGAATAGGGGGTGGGGATTCCCTGGGGTGGGGAGACCCAGATAGTGGATTTCTGCTGGGAGCAGGAGCCTGACGGGGAGGGCACTGGGGTCTGGGAGGGACATGGGGGCCAGTGAGGAGAGGGATAGTGACCAGCAGAGGATGCTCCAGCTAGAAATGAGCTCAGTCCCTGGATGACCAGAAGGAGGCACTGCAGGGGTGAGAGGATAGTCAGAGACTTGTTAGAGAGGAAGAACTGTCCGGGGGTTAAGGGTGACAGCCTAGGACTCTGAGCACCCACATTCAGTTATGTTTCAATTAAGACGAGGTATTGTTGGTTGCAGTGTACAGCTACAGCACAAACATCTTCTGACTTATTTTTTGTTCATAATTATTCCCTTCAGAAAATGGAGATAATGCTACCATTTGACACCTTAAGAACCACAGCTAGAAGATGGCGAATGCAAGAAAATGGACTTAGAAGGCGTTACATTTTATTAGCTAGCCGAAAGTGCTGCCACTTGCCAAGAATAAGATCAAAACACAAAGCACTTATTTGGATGGCCTCATGGATTGGAGAGTGCAAAATACTGATTAAAATGGGAGCAGGACTGGGTCCATACATTTAATTTTGAAATCTCATTAAGTAAGGTTAGACTTCTACAGGGATAAGTGGGAGCAGTCTCCTTCTTTACAATGGCTATTTAGCAGAATTACCTGTTCTCTTAAACCTCAATCTGCAAATTGCATTTTCCCAACCAAATAGACAAATGTAGGGAAAAGTCAAATTACGGCTCGGCAGGTAACATTTCACCACGTTTAAGCTTGATGGCGTCCATACACAAGCTAAAAGGATAATAGTTTGAGGTATATTTGTTTGCTTGGGATTTTAAAACACAGGAGCACATTGTAGTATTTAATATGCTGACCATATAGTTCTCTTTGGGACATATTTATTCCTCATTTTAAATTGCTTTAAAACCATATAATTTTATGAGTTAGTACTATATATTTGTATAAAGAAGTTCCATCTCAGTTTGGAAAGAGAATTGCGTGTATTAGCTGAAAGTTAATTTAACTATATCACACAATGGGAACTTTTTTTTCTTGGGTATTCCTCAAATCACCATTGATAATGAGGTTTAAAGAACCTCCACACTGAAGTAATAGTTTGTAACAGGATTTAAATAGGTAGAAATGTGTATCTCACTTTTCATCTCTTCCGCATAATTCTGGGTCTCCTTCAGAAACTGTTTAGCTGTTTTCAGTTCTTCTTGCAGCTGATGGATTTCTTGAGATTTTTGATCAGACTGGCAGCGAAGAAGGTTTTTTTCCTCCATTTCCTACAACAAAACATTAGTTACAAAACAGTTGATTAAGTCAATAAACTGAGAGTAGTGTGATGTGGAATACTACCCATCTGAGTCCCATGAAGACTCTGGAAACATATACATGAGTTAGGAACACAAACGGCACTCTTGGCAGTCCTCAGAGGGCAGACAATCCTTTTGGGACGTCTCCCAGCTGGCACAGATCACAGCAGTACTTAGGTGGCTCAGGATATGGAACCAGGGAGCTGCAACCAGTTCTCTGGTGCCTGCCTATAGCAGATCTTGACACAGGATAGAATTCAGCCCACAAAAACTGAGCGTCAGTGAAGTTAAGTGACTTGCCCAAAGCCACAGAGGGGAGTCAGTATCAGAACACAGGAGAACTTTCCAGTTCTAGCTCCTGTTCTCAGACCACCCATCTCTCAGTGTGGATGAGTCAAATATATGAAGTTGCTCTTGGTAGCAAGGTAGCATTAGATGTAAAGTATTATTAGTCACTAATACCTGGGGGCTCGGGATAGTACATTTTCTAAGCATCTTTTTTTCCAAATATTTTAAGAAAAGTTAAAATACCCCATACAACTATGTCCTACCTGGGAACTGAAATAAAAGTTATTTCTAAGAAACTAACTCCTTCCACCCAACTCCTGCATTGCTGGGTAACAGATGGCATGGCACTGGTGGGACTCTACTGGAAGCAAGCCATCATTTCTTCATCTACTTACTACGAGCAGATGGGCACCAGTGCGCAGAAGCCAAATTCAAGAAAAGGGAGGGTCTGGATGGAAAACAAATTAAAACCTTGCCGACACAGCAAGTCTGTATTTTCAGCTATTTAAACAAGTCACCCAAAGAACATAACCAAAACCGTTGATGCTTCTAGTTATTTTCCTTTTGTCTCACAACCTTCTAGTCCAAACTGTCCAACTGCTATACCGTAACAAACACACACACACACACACACACACACACACACACACACTCTATCAATCATTCTAAAAGACACAGGTGTCAAGCGACAACATTTTCAGACAATGCTGATGTATGACAAATGTTTCAAAGCTGTATGAATTCTCAGCTTCCTGTGTTCAAAATATCAACAAAATTCAAGGGGTTTAAATGGCTGAAACGCACAGCCCTCTTGCTGTGACTCAGCACAAGTGGCTCTGATTAAGAAGCATTCAACAAAAAGCTGGAACCAACAACCTAACATAGCTGCACAAAAAAATCCCATGCTCTGATGCAGGACGTTCACAAAACCATTTACAAGAAATGCATTCTCCTACCTTAATCTGGTAAGGCTACATCCCATCATTTGTATTTACAATTTGGCCTCAATCGCATAGGCCATCATTAACTCTTGCTTGAATCATCGCAATCCAATGTATTTAGACTTGAATGCTTCTGCCCTGCAAAATCTGCAAGAGTTACAGAACACAGCAGCACACCTCCTCAGTAATACAGGTTCACTTGAGTACATCAGTCCTATGTTTCACTCACTCCGCTCATTCCCCAACAGAACACTGAATCAAATCTCGGTCTTTATTTTCAAAGCTGTAAAGGAAATGGGCCCAATATACCATTTTACTCTCTCAGACTTCAGTAGCTGTGTTCCTCAGGAGCTGTCTACACGTCAGAAGTAAAACTAGCAGATGCAGCAGACAGGGCTTTTTCAGGAGCTGGCCCAATACTATGAAATTCACTCCTGCAAAAACTTAGAATGACAACTAACATCACCATTTTTCGTATTTACACTCCCCGCGCCCGCTCCCGCCCTCCACACTTTGCCCTCTGGGACAGTGGTTTTCAACCTCTTTTCCATTTGCAGACCCTAGAAAATTTCAAATGAAGGTGCAGACCTCTTTGGAAATCTTAGATATAGTCTGTGGACCCCCACAGGCCACGGCTTGAAAACCACTGTTCCGTTGTAACGACAACCTTTCGAGAACCCCTTAGACAGTCTGCAAACTCCCAGAGGTCTGTGCACCACAGGTTGAAAAGTGCTCTGGGGGATATGGGAGAAATAGAAACCTCAAATAACAGATGCTAGTCACTTAATTATTCTTAACTCTGGAAAGCATTCAGATACAACAGCAATTGGCACAATAGAAGAACTTAAAAAAACCTAGTCGCTGATGTTGCTTCTACGACTATTTTGAGTTCTCTTCCCTTTCATTTTCCTTCTAATGCCAAATTAAAGGAAAAATCTTTTAATCTACAATCAAGGTTTTTTAAAAATCAAAAGTTACAGCCAGATGCTTTTTGTGTAAATTGGAATAACTTTACTGATTTCAATGGAGCTATGCTGATATATGCCAGAGCAGGATCTGGCTTCATAGTTAGAATTTTGTTGATAATGCTAGTCTATAGTCCTTGAAAAAGTTAAAATGTACAAATCATTTGGGGGATTTTCTCTTGCTTTAAATTGATTGTGTGACCAAAAAAGTACCCACTCCTCCATGAAATCTTAGAATTAGGCAAAACACACTTATACTTGGGAAGCAGCTACTGATTCTAGAAGTTCCAAATGAACTCAGATATTTAATATAGTCTATTTTTTAGGACTAAACAAAGAGTCTCTTGAACCATACTACATAATTAGATTAAACAAATAATTCCATATGAACTGTAACCCTATCTGTAGTATGCTGGTGTAAAATCATTTTTTTAAACTCTGACCATACAACCAATTTTTGGCCTGGGGTCAGTCCACATGGAATCAATTGAAAAAACTGCAAGATCGGGGCCTTATCTTGTATCACAGCTATAGGTCTTGTGACAGGGTCGGGCCAGAGGGCTACAGGAGAGTGATCCTATTGGGATGCAGGAAGTGGGGAGCCCACTGCTAAAAGATCCCCCCAGCCTTAAGGGGGGGATCAACAAGACCTGGAAACCAAGTGGTTTCAGGGGACAACTAATGAAATAACAGGGACAGACATGCTGTCAAAGGCTCAAATGAAGGGAACCAGATGGGGACACCGAGCAGAGAACCCCGGACAGCGCCCACTGCTCCTCGAAGGCATGAAGGGAGTCAGTGGATGCGTCCCAGAGGATTTCTGCCCGGTTGCGAGAATGGATGGAGGACCGGAAAGAGGCCCCACAGTTACAGGAGACTCCATCGGCCAACCTCCTCTCCCTGGTTTTATAGATGGCCATTTTAGCCAGGGCCAGGAGGAGGTTGACCAGGAGGTCCCGTGACTTTGTGAGGCCACCGATAGGCAGTGCATAAATAAGGAAATGAGGGGGAAAGTGCAGCCAGAAATGCAACAGGATATCTGTGAGGAGACAGAATAGAGGCTGCAGCTTGGCGTACTCCAGGTAAACGTGCACCAGAGTCTCCCTCACGCAGCAGAAAGGGCAGGTGTCCAGGATGGGGGTGAACTGCACCAATTACACGCTCGTGCTCAGACCCCTGTGAAGAAGCGACCAACTGACATCCCCGGCGGGCCTTGGGAGCATGGTGGAGTATAGGCTGGCCCACCGGGGCTCCTCACCCTCTAGAGGTGGCAGGAGGTCCCTCCACTTTGTGTCAGGGTGGGACGCAAAGGTGAGGAAGTGCAGAGTGTGGAGCACGGCGCGTATAGATGTTTCCTTGGCGTGGTCTGGAAATGAACCGGCTTGAAGTCGTGCAGATGGCTTATGATGAAGGGGCACGGAGGCCGGTTGGGTCCATGGGGCAGGGGCCCGCTACAGGAGAATGAGAGAAGGCAAATATATTAGCCCCCGATTAAGCAGGTCCCTTTTCCCTGGGGAAGCTCACAGCGGCAGGTCCAGAAAAATCAGGAATTTGCTGGAACCAATGAAGGCAGGCAGGCTAATTAGGACACCTGGTTTAAAAAGGACCTCACTTCAGTCAGTGAAGGGTGCGCAAAGTGCTGAGAGAGAGAGGGCCTGCGGCTGGAGAACTGAGGAGTACAAACGCTATCTGGCATCACGAGGAAGGTCCTGTAGTGAGGATAAAGAAGATGTTGGGAGGAGGCTATGGGGAAGTAGCCCAGGGAGTTGTAGCTGTCACACAGGTGTTACACGTAACACTGTAGACAGCTGCGATCCACAGGGCCCTGGGCTGAAACCCAGAGTAGAGGGAGGGCCTGGGTTCCCCTCATTCCCCTCCCTCCTACTGCATATAAGAGGAGTTGACTTGGACTGTGGGTCCCACCAGAGGCGAAGATCCCTGGCCTGTCTCCCTGGCCCACTAGGTGGGTCAGCAGAGACTGTGGGGATTGTTCTCCTTCCTTTTCCCCATGCTGGCAAGTGATGTGGTTAGCTGAGTGAATGGCAGGTTTGAGCCATAAAACTGGCCAAACTGAGGGCTGCCCTGAATATCTGAGGTGAGCAAATCCGCCAATAAGTGCAGGACCCACCAAGGCAGAGGAGGAACTTTGTCACAGTCTTTTAAGATGCTCCAAAAAAGGACAGCCAGAATAAGACAGTATCGAAACACAACTTCTGGTGGAAATACACTATTCTCCAACATAGAGCTTGCAGAGTTCCCCTGGGAGTCAGTAAGGCATAAATGGCACCAGTTCTTACTGATTTCCAGTTTAAATTATTAATTATTCCAGTTCCTTTGACTGGTTTGCTAGTAAAGCCTGTTCTGCTCTGCACAGCTTCTGTGTTAAGCTCACTGGAGTCCTTTTCCAAACAGTGTTTCACTGCTATTGCCTATGAGGAAAACACATCACATTTTATTTGTAGTTATATTGAATCTATTTTAAAAAATTAAAAATTCCTGATGTCCCTTTAAATGATGAGCTCCAGAGATACCTTAGAAAACAAAGCCAAAAGAATAAGCTACGTTCTGCTTCCTCCTACAGAAAGAGAAGTTTGGAGTAACTGTTGACTTCTGTGTTGTATAACTAGGAGCAGAATTTGGCCCTAAACCTTGAAACTCAGCATGATGGCTTTAAAAAAGTGCAATTAAAAATAGCCCAAATATCTGAAAAATCCATCCTCCTTTCACTGTCCAGTCCTGGGTTCTAGATTCTGTATCATACCAAAACCAGAACAAGTTAAGGTAACACAAATCTTTAACTCAAGACTGGGCAAGGTTATGAAAAATATGTTCAGGCACATTTTCAAGTATATAGTTGTAATGTATAAATATAGTCATAATTTAAGCAATAGTCATAGTACAGTCTGGTAATCATTGGGAATCCTAACCAGTGCTTTCTTTTAAGCTCAATCATAAGGGCAGCAGATTTAACACTTGCTCTCCATTTTTTTTAACATAACATATTTTGTCAAAGCGAGCACCTATTGGGTTTAGAAGATCCTTCCCCATTCCCACTCAGTCCTCAGCTGCTCATTTGAGAGGTAACATTTAGGTGTTGGACTGACGATCAGCTATCACCAAATATGCCATTGAACAGCCAACAAACAGAAAGGATCAATACCAAACTAGACTCAATTTGGTACAATCCAAATACCAAGAGATTGACAAATTGTTGTGTATTTGGTTGTCATGGTTTTTTTTACTATGGCAACTTAGTTAGACTATTAAGGGATAGCTCAGCCGGTTTCAACCGGCTGAGTGAGCTCTCTGTGTCTGTAAATAAAATGGTGGTTTGGTTAGCTGTCTGCTGTCTGGCCTCAAGTGATTTCTTCCTAAACCGGCTGCCCCCAAGGATATAACACAAATTACTCTACCTTTTCCACTTACTATATACTCAAGGAATAGGTTACATGTTGTGAAAAACCAGTATTTGTACATCTTAATTCCCCATATTTATGGACCAACAAAGACATTCAGCTTGCACCTCTGTCTCCATAACCACATTCTTCAGGGGCAAGGGAAATTAGTGTCGTGCTATCCTCTATCTTAAATTTATCACCTGACTTTATATCGCAAGGATAGGCAACTTAGGCATGTGTGCCACAGACGGCACACGAGCTGATTTTCAGTGGCACTCACACTGCCTGGGTCCTGGCCACTGGTCCAGAGGCCTCTGCATTTTAATTTAATTTTAAATGAAGCTTCTTAAACATTTTAAAAACCTTTTTTATTTTACATATACCAATAGTTTAGTTATATATTATAGACTTATAGAAAGAGACCTTCTAAAAACGTTAAATTGTATTACTGGCATGCGAAACCTTAAATTAGAGTGAATAAATGAAGACTCGGCACACCACTTCTGAAAGGTTGCCGACCCCTGTTATGTCGCTATCTAAACCAGGAAGTTAACAAGATCATAACTGTACCACCACCAAATTCTAACTGGTTTTCAACCTTTTAAACCTGTTTTATAACAGTCATAATAGCTTCATAGTACTCCAAATTAAAAAGGAAGTAAAAAATGAGAATGAAATAACCTAGTTCCATTCTAGAAAGGAGTAGGCTTTTCTGGATAAAAACCTATAGATGTCCAAGTTTGAGTATGAATCGAGTGTTTCAAGAGTAAACCTGGAAAGATGAGTATGTGTAGAGAAAATACTAACCACCTCTGTAGAAAAGGTTTGATTAATGTGCTCACACAGCTAGGATGACACATAGCTATGCCGGACAGCTATCGTGGACAAATTTAGAACCTCTGTATGAAGTCAGTGTAGACCATGTCTATCATAAATAAAAAAGCAGTTTTCTATTAGAGAGTGGGGGTAGAAAAGAAGCAGGGCTCATATCAGAACAAGGCTAAAGGGAACGGTTGTAGGGCATTACCCCCAGACTGCCTTTGGGCCCATCTGCTACCTCAGTTTACCTTTAATCTTGCATCAAACCAGCTATCACATGTGGCGATTTTACAGTAGTGCTCTCTTCCAGGTTGGTTTATTATCATAACACAAGACTCAAACATACCCTTAACCAGCCTCAATTATTCTTTTCCGCATATAATGCCTCAAGTTTTTCCAGGTCTTGATCAGAGCAGGCCCATCCTTGTAGTCCCACCCCTCTCCTAGCTGGGACTTCTGCATCCTGCAAGTCCATCGATGGAGGCTTATCCCTGCACAGTTTCCAGTTCCTTGTAATTCTCTTCCCCCAAAAGGCTTCTGCCTTGGAGTTCTGGAAAATTGTCACCTGTCCTCTTCACAGGCTCTCTGCCTGGGCACTAACGAGAGAGAGTCTCTCTCTGAACTTTTGGGGCGGGGGGGGGTCTCCCTCTCTTGAATGACCACAGGCTGCCCTTTTACCTGCCAGCAGGCCCGGTTTAGATGCATGCTTCTGTCACATGACCCTTGTATTTATTCCCATCATACAGGGAGATGGGCTAAACCTGACAAAAGGTGCAACTGTGCCCCAGTCTTTTAATGGACCAGCTCACCCTGTGACAGGAACATACCACAGCTTGCTCTGACCTGTGATATGTTTAGTTGCACTTAAATATTAGTCATGTATAGATCTTCAAACACAATAAAGAGGACAGTTAAATTTTACATAAAATAAAAACTTAGCATCACCACTTCCATTTGAATAGTATATTAAAAATCCTACTTTGTTGAGTTCTGCTCGTAGAGCATCGTTGGCTTGCTGCAAGTCCTGGTTTATCTGGTCGCACGGCAGATCCCCTGTCAGTAAGTCATGTAGCTGATGAAACACTTCTTAGAAATGTAGAAGACTGGGGGGGGAGGGGTAGGAGAGAGAAACACACTCTAGTTACATGTTTCTTGTCAAGTTACTATAACTATTAACACTGGAAAACGCAGGGGAGGGGCTGTAAATTGCCTCTTAAAAAAGTTACTAATTACACTAAAGCGCTCTCTGACAGAAGCAAAAAGAGTTTAAAACCCATTTTTAAGTAAAGCATAAATTCTGTTATGGCCACTAATGGCCATGACTCACTTTGGCCAATCAGAGTAGCCTACTTCATCTGCTACACCAAGACAGGTGGATCAAAAAATACTAGCAAATAATGGAATGAAGCTTATATATCGATTCAAAAGTAGATCTCCATAACAACATCGAGCATTACAACTAAGCAACCAGACTAATCCCCAATAATCATGATCCTTTGAGGTGCGGGAATTCCTTCTTTGCTATGATTACATGTTTAGCTTATTGCTGTCAAAATGTTTTTCATGAGGAAAATGCCTTAGTTATTTTCAATTTGACTTAACACATGACTGGGCAGCAACAGAAGTTTGGTAGAGGGGCATTGACTCCTCCCGCCTCAGGTCTGGGGGAGCAGAACTTCACTAATGCACACCTCCTAAGATCCTTAGGAATCTAGCCCATCTCCTGCAACCATTAGGAGATGCAAAGTAGATATCCATCTGGGTATAATTCGTTTTTGAGGCTTCTTCCAGGCCCCACGGTCCTTATGGTTGGGGCTCTACATGAATTTGAGAGGGGATTTATATGAGGGAATAGGGCTATGAGGGGCACGGGACTTTTAGTCGGGGGTGTTGGGATTGGTAAGGAAAAGAGAGGGCTAAGTGGGGGAGCAGAAAGCAGAGGAAGATAGGGAGGGAAAGCACTAGTGGCGTCTCCTGGCAACAAACCTCTCTGCCAAACTTCTCTTGGCAGCAGCTGCAGGACTCCCCTCTAACAAATCATAGCAGGTTTGTCAGCTGGAGAAGGTAGTGAAGTGCTAGTGCTTCCCCTCAGCTTTCTCCTAAGCACCCTCCTATCCTCCAGCAAGACACCTGCTCCATCCCATGTCCTCAAGCACCCCCACAGCCTGTTCCCACTCTCATTGCCAGCCAGAGACCCATCCTATGAAGTCCCCACCCTCTTGGATCCCAGTGATCCATTTCCCCAAATCATTATGTCTCCCCACCCCCTTATTATATTCAGCCTCTCTGCCCTCAGACCCTTTCCAAAGGCCCACTCCTACCCTGGCTTGGCCAGCCAGGAGCAGAAGAATGCAGGCAGGGAGGGTCAAACTCAGGAAGAAGTGAGCAAATTATTAGCAAAATGTTCAAACTTTTTTCTGATTTTATTTTTGTCATCGAACTATAAATAAGAGGTGAACACATTGGTAGCCTGCCTGCCCAGCCTACCTTGAAGAAATACGGATTCACTTCCTCTTACCAAGTTATAACCACCAGACTACTATTATCACCAGCTAGGGAATATGGCTTTAGTCAACTTAATTCGTGGTAGGCCAGTAAATTGTTTCACTAACAAATACAGATCCATTCAAGGAACTGAGAGGGCGTGGGACCAGCAGGGCCCCATGTACCGGCGCATAAGCACAGGGCTCCAGAGGTTGCCAAAGCCGGCCCTGGGGGTACCATTACGGGGAAAAAATTCTGACAGCGTGCATGTGGGCGCGCACACATCAAATATGGAATCGTCAGCGTTTTTTCTTCTACATGGACAAATACTCAATGAACAACTTGTTCACTCTGGTAATAGCAGTCTGGAGGCAACTTTAAACTTGTGAAAAAATGGGTCTCGTCTTACCTTTTCCTTTTCTTTTATTTTCTGTTCTAAGGACCGACGATTATTTTCGACAAATTGTCTCTGATGACTCAGTAGGTCGTCCATTTTTTGCTCCAACATTTCACGCTATACAAAGTGTAATCATAAATCACAGTGATGCAAGGGTAATATTTATTATTTGTACTACAATAGCAATCCCACCCCCGCAATCAGGATTGAAATCCCGCTTTAGTAGGCAGTGTTTAAAAAAAAAACAACAAAAAACGACATACATACGAGGAAGTCATGGTCTCTGCCCCAAAACTGCTTACAGTGTTCCATGACTTAGTGAACACTCACACAGGTATCCCATACCAAACTGAGAACAGATTACACTTGGCTAGAAGACAAGTGTCTGCTAAAGTTTTAATAAGTGTTTAGGCACAGGAGATAAATCCAATGCAACTTTAAATTTACAGAGAATCGGCACATTGATCAGTAAAAGATTACTGAACTATTTTGAACATATTTACTAATATAATCTGCAATTCAATCGGATTTCAAACTCATGTAAAGAAGCTAGACTATAATAAGAAAAGCTCTCAACAGTCACATCTAGAGGTTATGGTGACAGAGCTATGCCAGTAACTCAGGTGATTCATAAGTAGCATCATTGTGACATCAGAAGCAGCAACCAATCAATCTTTCCTCTGCACTTTGCTATCAGTCAGTGAAGTGGAGAGGGCCTAGTCACAGGTCAAAAGTTCTCATTGTTAAATTACTTGAACATCTGTATACAAACATGGTAATAACCCTGGATTGACTCATTGTCCCTGGCCTCAACCTACTCCCAGCCAAGACCTTCTCTCAATGGGGTCCTCACAGAGGTAGCAAAGAACCGCCATTACCGTACCTCTGCAGAGGCAAATTCTTAACCCCCATTCATATGATGGTATAATCTTCAGCATCCTGTATATAGGATGTAGGAAGCAGCAGAATTTTCTAACAAGCAGCAGCATTTTCTAACATTCTTAAGTAGGCAGCAGAATCTGCATACATAGATAAAATCCCTGACAGCAAAGAGTAGGTGACAACCATCACACTTACAGAAGACATATGTGGTGGTGCCTTTCCCCAGGGCAACATAACTTCTTTAATCTAAGTGTGTATGGAGGGGCAGAAAGGGGATGGGAAAAGAGTTAAGCTAAAGAGAAATATGAAGAATCGTGGAATCCATGACTTGCATGAGCTACAATGTTCTACCCAATGCACACGGAAATTGTAGAGCTGCAACAATTGGCAGAGGCCAAAACATTCAGCTGGACTAACTTCCACATGTTAAATAGGGTGAAAAGCCAATGATTTTCAAAGCAGGAGACAGTGGTGCTGTTAAAACGTCTTTTTATGACACTTTCAAATGGCTTTAGGATATATAAAATATCTGTGTTTCTTAGATATTTGTTATCGTTATTCACTCTACCGCAATAACAATACTGCATTGCTGGCTGCCTCATTAGAGAGCTGGCCTGCTATTTGTTCAGTCTATCAGAGCAACTTATCCATAAAGGAAAACTTTTCAAGGTGCAGATCTTCCCCACAGCACACACCCACGTAACTGGTATTAAAAAAAAAAATTAAAAAAAATGAAAAGGTAGGGGAAAAAAGGAACCAATCACTAATCCCAAAAGTCATAGAGCAGCAGATGATCCACTAGTTTCCATGGTTCTCCTGCTACGTTGTCCAATATATCAATGCAGTGGCTGACCCACTAAACCAAACAACTACTTCATGCAGTGGCAAGGAAGCTCCTGCAGAGAAAGGAAGTGCTGTGCAGGCTGCTGAAATCTTGCCCACCCTATCCCATATAGCAAAGTGTAGGCCTCTTCATGGATATGGAAAGATGGGGCCAAATAAGGATTTGCCTCTTAATGAAAGGCTGGTTTTGACTGGCTTTATTTCTTTACTCTTATCAGTGTACACCTCTTTGGCATCTGTTTTAGCTAGCAAAAAAAAATCCATTTTATATGATTAACACACGTTTGCTCCACTAATGCAAGTTATTTCAACGTTTCAATTATATCAGTACTATAGCCACAGAAATTTCTTGGTTCCTTGCACTGAATACAAGAGGGCCTTTTCCCCCTTGATTCTTCTGCAGCAAAACAGAGAGGTCTTGGAAGGACCCAAGATCTTGCATTCTGAGCACTTTAAAACTCTTCAGTAAGGTGTGAGAATTCTTTCCTGTCATGGAAGGGATCCAGAGGTACCACCCGAATTTAGAGGGTCCAAAGGATAGAGAAAAAATCTGTCCTGGATCATGCAGGTCTGTGACTCTAAGTGGACAGCACTGTTCTCTTTTCTTGTTTATGTACCAGCCTCACAGACTGCAATACAGTTCTACTAATAGGCTTTATTAACTTCTGCCTGTGCTGGTGCTGCATAAGCAAAAGTATGAGATGTTTTAGCTCATATAAAGCTATTTAAATCTTTTAAGGGCATAGGGAAATGGTGGACTTAAATATACAGTAGAACCTCAGAGTTACCAACTCGGGAATGGACGTTGTTCGTAACTCTGAACAAAACATGATGGTTGTTCTTTCAAAAGTTTACAACTGAACATTGTCTTAACATAGCTTTCCAACTTAACTATGCAGAAGAAAAAATGCTGCTTTCCCTTCATTTTTTAGTAATTTAACACAGTACAGTGCTGCATTTGCATTTTTTGTGGGGGGTGGGGTGGGGTAGAAGGGATGTGTCTCTGCTGCTGCCTAATTATGTTCTTCCGGTTCCAAACGAGATTTGTGTGGTTGACTGATCAGTTTGTATCTCTGGTGTTTGTAACTCTAAAGCTCAACTGTAAATTATGGAGCCACCATTAGCAAGCACATACATAGTTAAGCTTTGTTGGAGAACTGTGTAATGAATTGTGTTAGTGAAATGTGTACTAAGTAATGTTAGAGAAATTATTATATACAATTCTGGAAGATAATAGGAATGTTTGCTTTTTGTATGTAGTTCTGCTGCTTGAGGTTGTCAGATTTTGCTGAAACAGTCCGTAAATCAGAAAATTGGTTTTTGTGTCTCATCTATACAGTTCTTGACCAAGCAGATAGCAGGGTAGAGAAGAGAGCTGTTAGCTTTCAGTAAGTCAGGTACAATCCCTCATTCCCCCACCCATTCATTCAATCAGCTAACAAGTTTTTTTTTTTAATCACAATATTAATAACATTCACTGCTTGTTCTCTCACCTTATTCTTGGCTTTGACTATTTCAATGACAGAAGACCCCAAACTCTTCATATATTCCATAGTTACTAAAAAGCTCTCAACAGTCACCTCTAGAGGTTATGGTGACAGAGCTATGCCAGTTACTCAGGTGATTTACAAATAGCATCATTGTGACATCAGAAGTACCAACCAATCAATCTTTCCTGTGCAATTTGCTCAGTAACTCAGGTGATTCATAAGTAGCATCATTGTGACATCAGAAGTGGCAACCAATCAATCTTTCCTCTGCACTTTGCTATCAGTCAGTGAAGTAGAGAAGGCCTATTCACAGGTCAAAAGTTCTCATTGTTAAATTACTTGAACATTTGTATACAAACATGGTAATAACCCTGGATTGACTCAATGTCCCTGGCCTCAACCTACTCCCAGCCAAAACCTTCTCTCAATGGGGTCCTCACAGAGGTAGCAAACAACCGCCATTACCGTACCTCTCCAGAGGAAAATTCTTAACCCCCATTCACATGATGATTCAGCATCCTGTATATAGGATGAAGAAAGCAGCAGAATTTTCTAACAAGCAGCAAAATTGTACAAGTCAGGTACAATCCCTCATCCCCCACCTGCCTATTCAACCAGCTAACAAGTAAAAACTCAAGGCCACAGAAACAGATGAGTACGAAGAATAAAAATTGCAGTTGTAATATAAGTACAACTGCATGCAGCCAGGGAGCGTGACAGCAAGGAATAGCTGTGATGGGAACTACACAGATATAAGTAAGTTTTAGCAGGATAAGCAAAAAATGTATTAATCTGGGTTAGTTATTGTGATTTATGCAGGCGAATCTTTTAATCAGGGCCGGCTCAAAACCCCAGCACGCCACGCACGCGCGTGGGGCGGCATTTTCCCAGGAGGGTGGCAGGCGGAGCCGCCGGACCAGCAGACCTCCCGCAGGCATGACTGCGGAGGGGGCGCTCGTCCCGCGGCTTGGGTGGACCTCCCGCAGGCATGCCTGCAGATGGTTCCCTGGTCCCGCGGCTTGGGTGCACCCTCCGCAGGCACGTCCCCCGGAGCCGCGGGACTGGCGCCCGGCAGCGCGCCCCCTGCGGCATGCCGCCCTGCTTGGGGCGGCCGGATTACTAGAGCCGCTCCTGCTTTTAATTAGGGGGTTAGAGTCAGGGGCGGCTCTAGGCACCAGCGGGCCAAGCGCCCGCTTGGGGCGGCATCCTGGGGAGGGCGTCATTTGGCTCCGGTGGAGCTCCCGCCGGCATGCCTGCGGCAGGTCCACCAGAGCCCGGGACGAGCGGACCTGCCGCAGTCATGCCTGCGGCGGGTCCGTCTTCCGCGGCTCGTTCAGCTCCCGCAGGCATGACTGCGGCAGGTCCGCTCGTCCCCGGGCTCCGTGGACCAGGCGCAGGCACGCCGGCGGAGCTCCACCGAGCAAATACCGCCTCCCAGGATGCCGGAGCCGCGGGAAGAGGGGACCCGCCGCGGGACTGGGGAAGGGCGGCGCAGCGCTCCGAGCTGCTTGGGGCAGCCTACTTTGTAGAGCCGCCCCTGGTTAGAGTAGAATATATATGGATAAAGACACAGATGAGGTAGCTTCCTCTACTGAGTCTGCGCAAAGTTACAGAACAGAGGATTAAAAAATAGATGATTGACATAATAGTGGAGAAGAGACAGAGGAAAAATAGCCAAGCACAGCAGAGATTTGAGAAGAGTCACCCTGTCCCCAAGAAAGATAACTTGAGCACTTCCTTGTCTTGCCTTATCTTTTTTTGCACGTTTATGTAATTCATACGTGATAGTAGCATTGTCTAAAAACATATATAATAAAGGCTAAAATAAATTGTTTAAGCCTAAATTGAAGTGGATTTGGTTTTCACCCAACAGGTTGACATTTGCATTTAAAGTGGAACTAAAAATCCCGGTTTCACAGTATAATAAATGAATCTACTTTCCCAGTTCAGCAGAGTTACACTTTAGATTACATTAATTTTTTGCATAAAATAGTTTCTTACTTTGCCAGAGACATTTTTTTTTTAAAAAAATCACAATATTAATAAAATTCACTGCTTGTTCTCTCACCTTATTCTTGGCTTTGATTATTTCAATGACAGAAGACCCCAAACTCTTCATATATTCCCTAGTTACTAAAAAGCTCTCAACAGAGGTGATGGTGACAGAGCTATACCAGTAACTCAGGTGATTTACAAGTAGCATCATTGTGACATCAGAAGAACCAACCAATCAAACTTTCCTGTGCAATTTGCTCAGTAACTCAGGTGATTCATAAGTAGCATCATTGTGACATCAGAAGTAGCAACCAATCAATCTTTCCTCTGCACTTTGCTATCAGTCAGTGAAGTGGAGAGGGCCTATTCACAAGTCAAAAGTTCTCATTGTTAACTTACTTGAACATCTGTATACAAACATGGTAATAACCCTGGATTGACTCAATGTCCCTGGCCTCAACCTACTCCCAGCCAAGACCTTCTCTCAATGGGGTCCTTACAGAGGCAGCAAAGAACAGCCATTACCGTACCTCTGCAGAGGCAAATTCTTAACCCCCATTCATATGATGGTATAATCTTCAGCATCCTGTATATAGGATGTAGGAAGCAGCAGAATTTTCTAACAAGCAGCAGCATTTTCTAATATTCTTAAGTAGGCAGCAGAATCTGCATGCATAGATAAAATCCCTGACTGCAAAGAGTAGGTGACAACCATCACACTTACAGAAGACATATGTGGTGGTGCCTTTCCCACAGCAACATAACTTCTTTAATCTAAGTGTGTATGGAGGGGCAGAAAGGGGATGGGAAAAGAGTTCAGCTAAAGAGAAATATGAAGAATCGTGGAATCCATGACTTGCATGAGTTATAATGTTCTACCCAATACACACGGAAACTGTGGAGCTGCAGCAATTGGCAGAGGCCAAAACATTCAGCTGGACTAACTTACCATGTTCTCAGGCATTCCTGCACCCCTCAGAGTTTCTCCACTAATCTCAACTCAGAGTGCCTGCAAAGTTCAGTAGCTCCACCAGAACCTCCAGTTCTCCTGGTAACCACAGAACCTGAGGGACCCCTATCATACTTCTAAGTACTACAATGTTCCCCGTTTCTTAGCTCCCCTATTGTTCTCTGCATAACACTGGGAGCTCTCTGCCAGCTTTCTTTCTTTGCATGGGAAAGATTTCAAAATGTCTTAAAGAAATTATCAAGAAAATCCCCAGGCAGAAACCAAACAAAACAAATCATTAAACTCTGTGAGTAAAGTTGACAGTACATGTAAGTTTGTTTTTTTTTAAATTCGTAATGCTGCAGTTATGAAAAACAAATAAAATGAAGCATTAGAAACCAAGGTAATTCAGAGTTAAGATCAAAATAAAAGACAGCCTAACATTTGAAAAGTAGGCAAGATCAGGGCCGGCTCCAGGCACCAGTGTAGCAAGCAGGTGCCTGGGCAGCCAATGAAGAGAGGGGTGGCACGTGCAGCAGTTCGGCGGCAATTTGGCAGTGGGGCCATCACTCCCTCTTGGAGCGAAGGACCTGCTGCCGAATTGCCGCCATAGAAGAAGCGGCGGTAGAGCTGCCACCAATCGCGAACGCGGCTTCTTTTTATTATTATTTTTTGCTGCTTGGGGCGGCAAAAATGCTAGAGCCGGCCTTGGTTCAGATGCAAGTCTGTGACAACTGTCAGTAGGAACACAGCATGTGTCCAAAAGACACTTTGTCCGGACATAAGATAAGCATAACTTGGGTCTGCATAAAAGCTTGGAGTTCTCCATCCTTCTCTTTGAGGAGATCTTAGTCTGGAATCATCTCTGGACTCTTCCGTGCCCTGTACCTTTTTCACAGAAAGCTTCTTGTCCGATGTGCCAGATTTTGAAAGAGGATGTTGCTGATGAGGCCCAGGAAGTGAGGGACCCAGTACTAGCACTCTAAGGAGCAGAGAAGACATTTACAGGATGGTTATCTGACCCAGGGCCTGAAGCTACTCTCATTGCTTTACCCATTAAGTACATCTGGAGCAGGGCTTCTCTAGATTTGCAGGTCCCGCAAGTGAAGGACTTGCAAATATGTATTTTGTCTGGGGGAATGTTCCCGGAAAATGCCAAGCATTACAGGGTATAGTGCCCGTGTTTGATGGGCAGTATGTAAATCCAGGGGACTTAAAAGAAGCCATCCTGACACCAGAAAGAAATAGCTATTCTGGTTAAAAAACCAAAATGCCAATGGGCAACAACTAGCTATCTCTATCTACACGCTGCACAGATTTAAAAAGAGCCAGGTATTTTGTTAGCACTGCTCACTGCCCATGTTCATCTCAAAGCCAGGAGGCATGAGAGGAACTGAGTGGTGGCTGGCCTGCTCCACCCTTTTATGCCCTCGGTGCAGGATATGAGGATGCTCAAGGTGCATGAGACTCTGAACATGGGTGAGTGGGGTGCATTGCACACCGTCAGCAAACTGTGGAAATGGATAACCACTCGAAGGGAAAAAAGTTGCAAAGGGACAGCAGTGGTCTGTTTATTAAACCAATAATACACTGGCTTTTACAAATTGTCCTGGAGCCAGTACAAAAAGCCCTTGATCAAAACACCAGTTCAGTAAGGAGATCTTATCTCGCAAACTCTTATGTGAAGGACTTGAAAACGGCACATTTCCCAGGAAGAAAGATTAGAGGCTAGAGTCACTGAAAAGGCAGAGTTGAGGTGGTTTGAGAGCCTGAATTATACATTTCCAAATTGATAAATGTTGGGTTGCAATTTACGTTTAACTTAACTTTGAATTTCCCGTATTTTTAATACTTGTTATTTTTAATTACTACAAATGTATTGTAAGGCACTCTCATCCTTGACTCGAGTTTACCCAAGTATTGAGCCTGCGATAGTTTAGAATCCAAGTAACTTTCCCCTGAATTTATGGCAGTTTAGGCTGAAAATATTAAACTATATGACAGTGTCCCTTTAAGGTCACAATTGGCCACCAGGTGTCAATCTTCCTCTATGGAATATTATTGGTAGGGGCCTATGGTCCATTTTGGTCAATTTTACGGTCATAGGCTTTTAAAAACCATAAATGTCATGATTTCAGCTATTTAAATCTGAAATGTCACAGTGTTGTAATTGTAGGGGTCCTGATCCAAAAAGGTATTGTGTGTGTGGGCGGAGGGGTGTCACAAAGTTACTGCGGAGGGGTGGGGGGTTGTGGTGCTGCTACCCTTACCACTGTGCTGCTGGTGTTGACGGCGCCGCCTTTAAGCTGGGAGGCCGGAGAGTGGCAGCTGCTAGCTGGAAGGCCAGCTCTGAAGGCAGCACAGAAGTAAGGACCCTCAATTTGAGAAACACTGGTCTCCCCCATGAAATCTGTATAGAATAGGATAAAAGTACACAAAAGACCAGATTTCATGGTCCGTTTGGACAGAAGCCGTGGCCCCACGCCTGCTGGGGATAGAGAACTCCAGGGCTGTGGGCGCCAGTGCTCTCTGTCCCCGGTAGGCATGGGGCCGCGGCTTCTCTCCCCTGCTCAGGCACTAGGCACTAGGGGCACTAGGCAGAGCACATCAATGAACCGCATTGGGGACCACTGACTTAAACTGACCAGCTTGAAACCCCGCTATACCGCGACCCTGCATTTATCGCCATGGAATTTTTTGGACCCCAAACATCGCGTTATAACGGGGTTTCACTGTACTTACAGTATTAGTACTTTAAAGCAGCCTACACATTCTAATTAGACACTTGATAAGATGCAAATTAGAAAATAACTATTTAAAACTGCTTATCAGGTTAAATATGTAGCAATATAAAAACATTTTAAAAATCTATTATCATATTGGAAAAATTGAAAGGCCTTTAAAAGTCTGGTTGGCACAATTTATATTTATTTTTTGAACTTGGATAGTGGCTGTAGATCAGTTTCACTTTGTTTTTTACTAGCTTCATTTTCTGATTCTTATGCATTGGCACAACACTGCAGTGTTTAGGCCACAAATTTTGCAGAGGTTCTTTGTCAGGGGTTCTCAAACTGGGGGTTGCAACCCCTTAGGGGGTCGTGAGGCTATGATGTGGGGGAGTCTCAAACTGTCAGCCTTCACCGCAAACCCTGCTTTGCCTCCAGCATTTATAATGGTGTTAAATATATTTTAAAGTGTTTTTAATTTATACGGGGGTGGGGGACTTGCTATGTGAAAGGGGTCACCAGTACCAAAGCTTGAGAATCACTGCTCTTTGTTTATAAGAACTACCTCCACTGGAATTTTCTAAAACATTATTAAAACATTTCTATTTGGTCTTAAGTTTTGAAAAAGCTGCTTCTGAAGAAAAGCTATTAGAAACCTATATTTGGGGCCAAATTTAACCCAATAGTGTTCATTTAACTTATTCAATGCATGTCTCCCTTTTTGGAAGGGGCCTTTTGTAAATATCATATAGGGTCTTTTTTTTCACATCACTAAAACCACTTATCTAAAAATCAAAACTGTTTTTTTCATGATACACGTGTGTGTGTTTGGGGAGGCTCAGAATCTATAGTTTCTTTTCCACAGACTTCAATGGAATTTTGCACATGAAGAACAGTAGTCATCAATTTCAGATTATTAGCATGTGAAATGAATGATCTGATCATTCTTTTATGAGGACCTATTCCACTGGTACTCTATCTGCGAACAAACAGATGGCAGCCAATGGCAGTTGAGAATTTTCCTTTTTTCGGTCACTGACCCTTCTCCCTGCCCCATCCCCTTCTTCCCCCCCCCAACACCCCCCAAAAAACCCCAGACAAACTAACAAACAAACAAACCAACCAACCAACCAACCCTTCAGGCTTCCAAAGCTGAAACTTCATCTTAGGTTTGCAATTAACTTTACAATGTGACCGTGCACATAAACTAAGCCTTGAATGAAAACTCTTCCCATTTAAACTAACAGTAAGCAAAGGGTGAGTGTTTGAATTGAGATAACTGTCCTGCAGAACAGCATTACCATTTAAAAAATCATCTTTTTCAAAGACCACTTGCCAATGATTTTGGCTTAATTGGATTAAAGCAGAAATCTAAGAAAGGAGACCCATCCATTCACTGAAAAAAAAATGGAGGATACAGACACTGTCCCAAACACTTCCAACAAGGTAACAAAATTTACTGACAGACCAAAGACAGAAATCTGAAGACCAAAGACAGAATGGCAGAGCAGAAGACATGAAATGGCCTTAAGTCACCTGTCACCTTATCTGCTGAAGATAAGGTTCTTCCTATAGTGTTTATTAAATGTTTACAAAGACTTCCAAGTGGGTATCCTGCACAGCTGCACTGACACTAGGGCTACACTACAGCTTAAGTCGACATAAGGTTTGTTGCTCAGTTGTGTGAAATTAGTCACCCACCTGAGCGACATAACTTACACAGAGTTAAGCGTCGGTGTTTTGACAGGAGACATAGCTGCCACCGCTTGCGGGGCCCGGAGGAATTAAGCCAACGGGAGACCTCTAGACCTCTAGCCCATCGGCTTAGAGTGGCTACACTAGAGAGCTTAAGCTCAGAAGACTTCTCAGTTGAAGAAGCTCCAGATGCTCATTCTACTATGGTTCTAGTTTAAGCAGGCAAGGATCTCCCTGAAAAATTACTTCTTGATAGAACAGATTACTCTACAGAACCTACCAAAGAATTAAATTCAAAAACACAATAAAACAAGTCAGTTTCTGAGCTCAGTTAATTTTTTCATACTGGAAAAACTTTATAAACCAAGAAAATAATTAATAAACATGTATATAGGGTTTTTTACCCAGAGATCTCCAAAAGTCTTACACGTTGAGTAGGTATTTTACTCCCCTTTTATATATAAAACAGTCTTCAATGAAGTCATTAAACACAGAGGGTTTTAATTCTCTTTAAAAAAATAAGATGTTCTTATTTACAAAGTAGATTTAAAGTAATAACTACACTTGCAAGATACCTTGGTTCTGTGTTTTTAACTGCTCGATGACGGAAGAATTACCACAATTTTCAGGGAACTTGTTGTTGAAATCTGTCTTCTTTGATCTTAAGCCACTGTGACTAGGAATTGCCTCTTATCCCCATGGAAAATGGGATGAAGTAAAACCTCTCTTTAAAGGGTTTCTTGACTGCTGGATGAAGGACAGTTGTGTGTCTTTTCTTGTTGCCACAAGAACACTGATGAAGAAGCCTGATGCCGAGCAATCTTTCTGTGACTCTTAGTACTTTGAGGATGAGAATGATTTATTTTCTATTTTAAAAGAGTGGGGGAAAGCATATCTACCTTTACATAGCTGACAATTCATAAGAGAATTAATTCACTACTGTATGGTGGAAATAAGTTAGGGCAATTGGTCAAGCTGTCAGTTGCAATTTTGGATAACAGAGTCCGCGACACAGATCGTCCATCAGCACAAAGTACTATGTGATTTATACCAGTCTGCTTTTATACCCCCAGCAGTCAACTGACTGGAATACTTTGCTGATTAACATCACAGGCAGCTGAAGAGGGTTGGGGGAGTACTATCTGCAGTTCAGATATATCTAAGCTGGCCAGCATCTCAATGGCAAGAAGTTTGACCTGTGGTTCCTTATATTTAGTATATCAAGTTTTTTGTTTTGTTTTTTTAAGAGAGGCATCGTATCAGTTAACATTGAGGTACCTTCCCTGCACATTCCTCACGATCAGATCGGTTTTGTCAAGCTAGCTGTTGACAGGCATAATATTCATTTTTGTATTTCGTTCTAGACTTACTGTGCATTAGAACGGATCCTCATTTGTGTTCTGTGGACAAATATAGCTACATTTTAGACTGTGGGCTCTAGTCATCTCCAAATGTGTGGTGATCCCATTAGCAAGAATTCTACATGTAAATCATTCCACACACAAGAGAGAGACACTCATTTATTTGCACTTACTTTTACAAAATCCCTGGACTCAAAAAACATGCTTTGGCTCTAATATCAGATATTTTTCTTTCCCTAAACCTCTGACTGCCAGAAGCCGGGACTGGATGACAGGGGAGGGATCACTCAATAAATTGCCCTGTTCTGTTCATTCCCTCTGAAGCATCTGCCACCATCCAGAAGCCAGGATAATGGGCTAGATGGACCATTGGCCCTACTGGATCAGACCATTCTGTTCTAAAAATACAAAAAAGCTGCTATTGGTACTTACTGAACTTGGTTTTCCAATATGTCTAACATTTGAATGGGGTTTTTGACTAAAGCACTAAGGGCCCCAATACTGCTCCCCAAAATTCACAAGAATGTAATCCCTGACATCAGTAGTGGAGCAGCTTCCCCCCTCCAGTAAAGCAGGGCTTCAAAACAGCCAAGCGAAGCTGATTAAGGAAGCAGCCACAGCTGTGGCCAACCCAATCAGGGCCCAGCTGGCCCTGATAAGAGGCCTGTGAGCCAGCACCTGAAGGAATCTCTCTTCAGCCCTGGAGGGAGAGGGGTGAGCTGTCTGCAAGCAAGGTACCCGAAGCAGAGCAGAGCTGGGGGAAAGGGCAAGGGGAGCTGGGGAGCTCTAGCCTTGCAACTCCCCAGGCTGCGGGTCTTGATGGAGGTCTATGGAGGTACTGGTGCTGCAGAGGGCAGCCCAGGAATAGGCAGAGGCAGCTGGTCCTAACCCCTGGCCAATGATGAGTGGCCATTACAGACTGCGGTCTGCCCCAGTGAGTGGGGGCAAGAGGATGACTGGCAGTAGCCACTGAGGCAAGGTGGTTTTAGAGGGTTGGGAGCTCCCCTGGGAGGGGAGACCCAGAGAGAGTGGGGGTATTGCTGGGGCAGAACCCCGAGGAAAAGGGCACCGGGGTCTGGGAGGGACATGGGGCCTGAGGCTGGCGAGACATCCACCGGCAGAGAGCGCTCCAAAGGCTGGAAAGAGACGAACAGCAGGAGGTGCCACAGCGGTGAGTCTTCGCCTCGCTACAGAGCGCTATCAGTCTTTAAAAGTGCTACAAAGGAAGCACCTACTGAAAAACAGTAATGGGAATATTCCTGGATATTTACACTGAGTTTATCGTGTAAATCAACTTCTAAATTTACTAGAAAGTGATTGTACACGTATTTCATTAATTTTGTTTGTAGGTTTTCAGTACACGTTTCCTAAAAAAAGGATGTAAGCATGTTGAAGTAGTATAAATATTCTTAAGGTGGTAAAACAACTGTGCCCAAGTTGAGTAGGTTAGGTTTTTTGTTTGTTTTGCTTTTAAAACAGAAAACATAAGAGATCATTTTCAGATTTTAAATGCAAAAACATATACATTCCATATAAATTCTATCCCTCGTGATAACTAAGTATTGAGAAATTCTCAGTCGTGTGATTATTTACATGAAAACAATATGTTTAAAAGTCCTTTTGTGTATTCTAATTAGTACTAACTTTTCAAAAATGCTGTCAGTAAATTAACCATACCCCCTGCTTACTCTTCTTAAATCTACACTTTAATCTCAATGGTATGAACAATGAGCACATTTAATGTTACCACTTTCCCTGAAAAATCATATGGCTAATTTTGAAGAACTGCACCTTTCTCCATGTCACACATTAAATGAGATTCTAATGCTGAGATACTCTAGCCCCATACTTTAATCTGGATATTTCTCAGCTTTTTTCTTTCTTCAACTTCTTTATTGTATTGTTCTTGGAGTTCTTCAAACTTAAAACCTACAAATTGACAGTGAATATTTGCTAATAATCTGCCTCATTTCATACATAATCTTTCCCTTTCCATTTCTTATGCCTAATATTAGACAAGGGTGATAAAAGCAACAGCCCTCATTAATCTCTAGTGATATATTAAGACAACAACTCAACGGGAGTTCTTCTAAAACCGAACCGTTCAGAGACTGAAAACTGAGATCTGGAACTCAGTGCCACAATGAAATTGCAACCACTAGACTGAGGGACCAATACCAGGGGTACAAATGTATATTGTAATATCTCCTGAATGAAGAATTTTTTCCCGTCGCTCCCCTGGCATTAACATTCATTTGTAGCATGAATTAAAAATCAGGCATTAAGGTTCAAAGGAGCTTCAAAAGAAAAATCAGTGGGAGTTGGACACCTAACTTCTTGCTAATGGGACTCACCACACATTTGAAAATCTCAGCCTAAAGTCACATCTTGCTTCTCTCCACTTTAACTCCTACATAACTGGAGCAGCCACTTTCTCAAGGAACACCATAGCCAGAATGCTTTGCCTCTTCCAAAAGCATCTGAAATCTCAGCTTTCAAATGAGAACAAGGACTGGGGATCTCCAACTCCAGCTAGGTAGCCAAATGCAAGTTTTTGGCAGTACCTTCTTTTGGTGTCCATGAAATCTGAGTGTTTTTGTTTTATATTGTAGAGTCTGAATTTCACAACCCTAAACTCAAGCAAATTGTGTGATGGTACCTTGTCACTGGTGTTAGGCCTAAATAAAATGTAACCCAAAGCCAGTTGTGTCAACCTGAACAAAGTCAGGCTAACACCCTAACAGAGGTTTATGGGTAATTCATAAGTGGAAAGTCCCAGGAGTTACAGGTCTGTCTCTCACAAAGTTAAGCAACCATGAGATAAGAAAGGGACTGTATTCCTAGCATGGTACCAAACGTACTGAGGTAGAAACAATTCGTTTAAAGAACTCATAAGAAGCCAAGTTTCCAAACTTCCAAACTCCCTGTGCAGTACTCCCTGTTTCTGTTCTATGTCTATTCCTGACAATTACATTTTAGATTGATTAGTGATTGTTAAAGTATCATAAATCATGTAAAACATTTAATCTTGTAGAACATAAAAATGAATGTATGGTAACAGTTTCTAGTTTCAAAAGAAGGGGAGTGACTACTTAACTAGGTAATTGCAATTATGATGATGCGACGGAACTGTCTATATAAACCTAGGTTATTTTGTAAAGAGGTTAGCTGGTTCTCTTTGGAGATGAGCTCGCTCTCTATTGTCGTGTGCACTCTTCAATAAAGAGCATTATATTTGAACTTTGCTGGTGTTGCCTGTCTCTCGCGGTCAGACAACGAACTTTGCCGTTTGGGGTACCAGAGTCCCCAACACTGGTAAGCATTTCCAACTCTGAGCACTTACTACTAAATCCCTCAAGCCCCCGATTCACCAGCCAGCAAAACTGAATTTCAATTATTTTGAATGAAAATTTTACCTGAATATTTTGTTATAGAACATAATTAGTTAGGATGTACGTGTGTTCATGGGCGCCAACTTATATAGGCTCTTGGAGCTAAAGCCCCAGGAATATTCATAATCAGGGGCTCTGCTCCACCAATATTTGGAGCTAGATTTTTCCCCCTCCCCGGAGCTTCCCTGCCTGAATGGAAAGAGAGCGCACAGCGCGTCTCTCTCTCCTTTGCTGCTGCTGCCGTAGCCTAAGGGCTGCAGCATTAGCATAAGAGGAATGCTAACTGCTGCTGAAGCACTCAGGAGGGGGAGGGGAGGAGAGGGGGCCTCCTCCCTCTCCTCTCCTGCCCCTACCTGGAGGAGACACAAACGGGCCAGGAGACAGACATCACTCACCTTAGCAGCTGTTGGGGCTTCCGTGAGTGTTTGACCCTATGATTTTTTATTATGTTTGATTGTTTGACCCTATGATTCCCCCCCTGCCCCAGCCCTAGTCCCAGCCCCTACTCCTACCCCAGTGAGGCACAGCAGGCTGCACAGGGGAGGCAGGAAGCCACATGTGAAGGCAATGCCCTCCCCAGCACTCCACCAACCCACCCGCCACAGGAGGGATGGGAGAGGGAGGCTTCCTAGACCTGAGCAGCTGGGGCTTGGGTGAATTTTATGACACCCTGCTCCCCCGTCCCATAGCCAGCCACCACCCTGCCTACCCCACTTCTGCCCCATGCTGGGCAAGGGGCAGCCCCATCCACAGTGAAGTTATGGTGAGGGGCAGCAACATGGAAGGCCACCTATGCCCCCCCCAGTACCCATCATAGGGGAGGGGAGTGAGCTTTCTGGACCTGAGAGGGGCCCTAGGAGCATGTGCAGAGTGTGTGTGCCGTGGGGGGCAGGAGGGGTCCCTCCCCTGGAGCTTGCTGCTGCCAGTGGTGGTGATGGGGAGTCCTCTCTGGCCCTAGCCCTGGGGCAGCCTGTCTGCACCCCAAGTTCCTCATCCTCAGCCCTGCCTCACCCCAAAGCCTGCAGCCCCAGCACCGAGCACGCTCCTGCACTGAACCCTCCACCCAGCTCCACCCCAGAACCCTCACCTGAGGGGAAAAACATGCAACTTAAATTTGGTGGTCAGTTTGGAGTATCATTGTATTTAGCACAATATTTGATTATTTTACACCCTTCAAAGTATGTAACTGGTCATATAGAGGTGTTTTCTCTGAATACTGTCTGTGTGCCTCAGTTTCCCCAATGCATTTCTTAAGGCTCTAGATGGTGGGATAAGGGGGTGTGATTGTTGTAAAGCCCTAGAGGGCCAGTGTGATGCTGTCTGCACAGAGAATGGCCGACACCCTGTCTCCAGGCAACTGATGGCCTGGGCCACTCTCCGGCAAGGTGCCAACTGAAGGTGTTTGGAGTATCATTGTATTTAGCACAATATTTGATTATTCTACACCCTTCAAAGTATGTAACTGGTCGTATACAGGTGTTTTCTCTGAATACTGCCTGTGTGCCTCAGTTTCCCCAATGCATTTCTTAAGGCTCTAGATGGTGGGATAAGGGGGTGTGATTGTTGTAAAGCCCTAGAGGGCCAGTGTGATGCTGTCTGCACAGAGAATGGCCGACACCCTGTCTCCAGGCAACTGATGGCCTGGGCCACTCTCCGGCAAGGTGCCAACTGAAGGTGTTTGGAGTATCATTGTATTTAGCACAATATTTGATTATTCTACACCCTTCAAAGTATGTAACTGGTCGTATACAGGTGTTTTCTCTGAATACTGCCTGTGTGCCTCAGTTTCCCCAATGCATTTCTTAAGGCTCTAGATGGTGGGATAAGGGGGTGTGATTGTTGTAAAGCCCTAGAGGGCCAGTGTGATGCCGTCTTCACAGAGAATGGCTGCAACCCTGCCTCCAGGCAACTGATGGCCTGGGCCACTCTCCTGCAAGGTGCCAACTGAAGGTGTTGGAGAACAAAGAGATCAGGTGGCCTCCTAATGCCTGGAAAAGAGACAAAGGCCAGAGGAGGGAGTGTCAGTGCCTGTGCAGACTTCCGGGAAGTGCATGGTGTGGAAGGGGATGCTGGGATGCTTTGGAACAACTCCATACAAAGCCAGTCAGGACTCTGGGGGAGCCTCCTCTCTGAGCATACTGTCTCCAGGGCAAGAAGCTTACACCTTCCTGGGTCTGACCTCAGAGCATTCAGCATGCCCTTCCACACCATGCACTTTCCGCAGCGAGTCTGCCCAGGCAGGTCCTGGGGCAACCAGAGGTCCCTGCACCCCAACTCCGCAGTCAGATGTGACTCTCAGCCAGACAGTAAAACAAAAGGTTTATTAGATGACAGGGATACAGTCTAAAACAGAGCTTGTAGGTACAGAAAACAGGACCCCCTCAGTCAGGTCCATCTGGGGGGGTGGGGAGCCCAGACCCAAGTTCTGGGCCTCTCCCAATTTTCCCAGCCAGCTCCAAACTGACACTCCCTCATCTGGCCTCTGTGTCTCTTCCGGACAAGGAGGCCACCTGATCTCTTTGTCCCCAACACCGTCAGTTGGCACTTTGCAGGGGAAACTGAGGCACCCACACATTGTGACCTTAAAGGGACACTGTCATATAGTTTAATATTTTCAGCCTAAACTGCCATAAATTCAGGGGAAAGTTACTTGGATTCTAAACTATCGCAGGCTCAATACTTGGATAAACTCGAGTCAAGGATGAGAGTGCCTTACAATAAATTTGTAGTAATTAAAAATAACAAGTATTAAAAATACGGGAAATTCAAAGTTAAGTTAAACGTAAATTGCAACCCAACATTTATCAATTTGGAAATGTATAATTCAGGCTCTCAAACCACCTCAACTCTGCCTTTTCAGTGACTCTAGCCTCTAATCTTTCTTCCTGGAAAATGTGCCGTTTTCAAGTCCTTCACATAAGAGTTTGCGAGATAAGATCTCCTTACTGAACTGGTGTTTTGATCAAGGGCTTTTTGTACTGGCTCCAGGACAATTTGTAAAAGCCAGTGTATTATTGATATAATGAACAGACCACTGCTGTCCCTTTGCAACTTTTTTCCCTTCGAGTGGTTATCCATTTCCACAGTTTGCTGACGGGGTGCAATGCACCCCACTCACCCATGTTCAGAGTCTCATGCACCTTGAGCATCCTCATATCCTGCACCGAGGGCATAAAAGGGTGGAGCAGGCCAGCCACCACTCAGTTCCTCTCATGCCTCCTGGCTTTGAGATGAACATGGGCAGTGAGCAGTGCTAACAAAATACCTGGCTCTTTTTAAATCTGTGCAGCGTGTAGATAGAGATAGCTAGTGGTTGCCCATTGGCATTTTGGTTTTTTAACCAGAATAGCTATTTCTTTCTGGTGTCAGGATGGCTTCTTTTAAGTCCCCTGGATTTACATACTGCCCATCAAACACGGGCACTATACCCTGTAATGTTTGGCATTTTCCGGGAACATTCCCCCAGACAAAATACATATTTGCAAGTCCTTCACTTGCAGGACCTGCAAATCTAGAGAAGCCCTGCTCCAGATGTACTTAATGGGTAAAGCAATGAGAGTAGCTTCAGGCCCTGGGTCAGATAACCATCCTGTAAATGTCTTCTCTGCTCCTTAGAGTGCTAGTACTGGGTCCCTCACTTCCTGGGCCTCATCAGCAACATCCTCTTTCAAAATCTGGCACGTTGGACAAGAAGCTTTCTGTGAAAAAGGTACAGGGCACGGAAGAGTCCAGAGATGATTCCAGACTAAGATCTCCTCAAAGAGAAGGATGGAGAACTCCAAGCTTTTATGCAGACCCAACTTATGCTTATCTTATGTCCGGACAAAGTGTCTTTTGGACACATGCGGTGTTCCTACTGACAGTTGTCACAGGCTTGCATCTGAACCAAGGCCGGCTCTAGCGTTTTTGCCGCCCCAAGCAGCAAAAAATAATCATAAAAAGAAGCCGCATTCGCGATTGGTGGCAGCTCTACCGCCGCTTCTTCTATGGCGGCAATTCGGCAGCAGGTCCTTCGCTCCAAGCGGGAGTGACGGCCCCACTGCCGAATTGCCGCCGAACTGCTGCACGTGCCACCCCTCTCTTCATTGGCTGCCCAGGCACCTGCTTGCTACACTGGTGCCTGGAGCCGGCCCTGATCTTGCCTACTTTTCAAATGTTAGGCTGTCTTTTATTTTGATCTTAACTCTGAATTACCTTGGTTTCTAATGCTTCATTTTATTTGTTTTTCATAACTGCAGCATTACGAATTTAAAAAAAAACAAACTTACATGTACTGTCAACTTTACTCACAGAGTTTAATGATTTGTTTTGTTTGGTTTCTGCCTGGGGATTTTCTTGATAATTTCTTTAAGACATTTTGAAATCTTTCCCATGCAAAGAAAGAAAGCTGGCAGAGAGCTCCCGGTGTTATGCAGAGAACAATAGGGGAGCTAAGAAATGGGGAACATTGTAGTACTTAGAAGTATGATAGGGGTCCCTCAGGTTCTGTGGTTACCAGGAGAACTGGAGGTTCTGGTGGAGCTACTGAACTTTGCAGGCACTCTGAGTTGAGATTAGTGGAGAAACTCTGAGGGGTGCAGGAATGCCTGAGAACATGGGGAAGTTAGTCCAGCTGAATGTTTTGGCCTCTGCCAATTGCTGCAGCTCCACAGTTTCCGTGTGTATTGGGTAGAACATTATAACTCATGCAAGTCATGGATTCCACGATTCTTCATATTTCTCTTTAGCTGAACTCTTTTCCCATCCCCTTTCTGCCCCTCCATACACACTAAGATTAAAGAAGTTATGTTGCTGTGGGAAAGGCACCACCACATATGTCTTCTGTAAGTGTGATGGTTGTCACCTACTCTTTGCAGTCAGAGATTTTATATATGTATGCAGAGTCTGCTGCCTACTTAAGAATATAAAAAATGCTGCTGCTTGTTAGAAAATTCTGCTGCTTCCTACATCCTATATACAGGCTGCTGAAGATTATACCATCATATGAATGGGGGTTAAGAATTTGCCTCTGCAGAGGTACGGTAATGGCTGTTCTTTGCTGCCTCTGTAAGGACCCCATTGACAGAAGGTCTTGGCTGGGAGTAGGTTGAGGCCAGGGAAAATGAATCAATCCAGCGTTATTACCATGTTTGTATACAGATGTTCAAGTAAGTTAACAATGAGACCTTTTGACTTGTGAATAGGCCCTCTCCACTTCACTGACTGATAGCAAAGTGCAGCGGAAAGATTGATTGGTTGCTACTTCTGATGTCACAATGATGCTACTTATGAATCACCTGAGTTACTGAGCAAATTGCACAGGAAAGTTTGATTGGTTGGTTCTTCTGATGTCACAATGATGCTACTTGTAAATCACCTGAGTTACTGGTATAGCTCTGTCACCATCACCTCTGTTGAGACTGTTGAGAGCTTTTTAGTAACTAGGGAATATATAATAAGAGTTTGGGGTCTTCTGTCATTGAAATAATCAAAGCCAAGAATAAGGTGAGAGAACAAGCAGTGAATTTTATTAATATTGTGATTTTTTTTAAAAAAAAATGTCTCTGGCAAAGTAAGAAACTATTTTATGCAAAAAATTAATGTAATCTAAAGTGTAACTCTGCTGAACTGGGAAAGTAGATTCATTTATTATACTGTGAAACCGGGATTTTTAGTTCCACTTTAAATGCAAACGTCAACCTGTTGGGTGAAAACCAAATCCACTTCAATTTAGGCTTAAACAATTTAATTTAGCCTTTATTATATATATTTTTAGACAATGCTACTATCACATATGAATTACATAAACATGCAAAAAAAGATAAGGCAAGACAAGGAAGTGCTCAAGTTATCTTTCTTGGGGACAGGGTGACTCTTCTCACATCTCTGCTATGCTTCGCTATTTTTCCTCTGTCTCTTCTCCACTATTATGTCAATCATCTATTTTTTAATCCTCTGTTCTGTAACTTTGCGCAGACTCAGTAGAGGAAGCTACCTCATCTGTGTCTTTATCCATATATATTCTACTCTAACCCCCTAATTAAAA
Source organism: Mauremys reevesii (assembly GCF_016161935.1). Classification (NCBI taxonomy): domain Eukaryota; kingdom Metazoa; phylum Chordata; order Testudines; family Geoemydidae; genus Mauremys; species Mauremys reevesii. Next base: position 46,334,855 of record NC_052625.1, read on the forward strand.
GCAGGGGCGGCTCTAGTAATCCGGCCACCCCAAGCAGGGCGGCATGCCACGGGGGCGCGCTGCCGGGCGCCGGTCCCGCGGCTCCGGGGGACGTGCCTGCGGAGGGTGCGCTGGTCCCGCGGCTCCAGTGGAGCTTCCGCAGGCATGCCTGCGGGAAGTCCACCCGAGCCGCGGGACCAGGGAACCGTCTGCAGTCATGCCTGCGGGAGGTCTACCCGAGCCGCGGGACCAGCAGACCCTCCGCAGGCATGACTGCGGAAGGTCCGCCGGACCCGCCTGCCGCCCTCCTGGGAAAATGCCACCCCATGCGCGTGCGTGGCGTGCTGGGGTTTTGAGCCGGCCCTGATTAAAAGATTCGCCTGCATAAATCACAATAACTAACCCAGATTAATACATTTATTGCTAATCCTGCTAAAACTTACTTATATCTGTGTAGTTCCCATCGCAGCTATTCCTTGCTGTCATGCTCCCTGGCTGCATGCAGTTGTACTTATATTACAACTGCAATTTTTATTCTTCGTACTCATCTGTTTCTGTGGCCTTGAGTTTTTACTTGTTAGCTGGTTGAATAGGCAGGTGGGGGATGAGGGATTGTACCTGACTTGTACAATTTTGCTGCTTGTTAGAAAATTCTGCTGCTTTCTACATCCTATATACAGGATGCTGAAGGTTATACCATCATGTGAATGGGGGTTAAGAATTTTCCTCTGGAGAGGTACGGTAATGGCGGTTGTTTGCTACCTCTGTGAGGACCCCATTGAGAGAAGGTCTTGGCTGGGAGTAGGTTGAGGCCAGGGACATTGAGTCAATCCAGGGTTATTACCATGTTTGTATACAAATGTTCAAGTAATTTAACAATGAGAACTTTTGACCTGTGAATAGGCCCTCTCCACTTCACTGACTGATAGCAAAGTGCAGAGGAAAGATTGATTGGTTGCCACTTCTGATGTCACAATGATGCTACTTATGAATCACCTGAGTTACTGAGCAAATTGCACAGGAAAGATTGATTGGTTGGTACTTCTGATGTCACAATGATGCTATTTGTAAATCACCTGAGTAACTGGCATAGCTCTGTCACCATAACCTCTAGATGTGACTGTTGAGAGCTTTTTAGTAACTATGGAATATATGAAGAGTTTGGGGTCTTCTGTCATTGAAATAATCAAAGCCAAGAATAAGGTGAGAGAACAAGCAGTGAATTTTATTAATATTGTGATTAAAAAAAAAACTTGTTAGCTGATTGAATGGATGGGTGGGGGGATGAGGGATTGTACCTGACTTACTGAAATCTAACAGCTCTCTTCTCTACCCTGCTATCTGCTTGGTCAAGAACAGTATAAATGAGACACAAAAACCAATTTTCTGATTTACAGACTGTTTCAGCAAAATCTGACAATCTCAAGCAGCAGAACTACATACAAAAAGCAAACATTCCTATTTTCTTCCAGAATTGTATATAATAATTTCTCTAACATTACTTAGTACACATTTCACTAATACAATTCATTACACAGTTCTCCAACAAAGCTTAACTATGTATGTGCTTGCTAATGGTGGCTCCATAATTTACAGTTGAGCTTTAGAGTTACAAACACCAGAGATACAAACTGATCAGTCAACCACACAAATCTCGTTTGGAACCGGAAGAACATAATTAGGCAGCAGCAGAGACACATCCCTTCTACCCCACCCCACCCCCGGCTAAAAAAGGCAAATACAGCACTGTACTGTGTTAAATTACTAAAAAATGAAGGGAAAGCAGCATTTTTTCTTCTGCATAGTTAAGTTGGAAAGCTATGTTAAGACAATGTTCAGTTGTAAACTTTTGAAAGAACAACCATCATGTTTTGTTCAGAGTTACGAACAACGTCCATTCCCGAGTTGGTAACTCTGAGGTTCTACTGTATATTTAAGTCCACCATTTCCCTATGCCCTTAAAAGATTTAAATAGCTTTATATGAGCTAAAACATCTCATACTTTTGCTTATGCAGCACCAGCACAGGCAGAAGTTAATAAAGCCTATTAGTAGAACTGTATTGCAGTCTGTGAGGCTGGTACATAAACAAGAAAAGAGAACAGTGCTGTCCACTTAGAGTCACAGACCTGCATGATCCAGGACAGATTTTTTCTCTATCCTTTGGACCCTCTAAATTCGGGTGGTACCTCTGGATCCCTTCCATGACAGGAAAGAATTCACACACCTTACTGAAGAGTTTTAAAGTGCTCAGAATGCAAGATCTTGGGTCCTTCCAAGACCTCTCTGTTTTGCTGCAGAAGAATCAAGGGGGAAAAGGCTCTCTTGTATTCAGTGCAAGGAAGCCAAGAAATTTCTGTGGCTATAGTACTGATATAGTTGAAACGTTGAAATAATTTGCATTAGTGGAGCAAACGTGTGTTAATCATATAAAATGGATTTTTTTTTTCTAGCTAAAACAGATGCCAAAGAGGTGTACACTGATAAGAGTAAAGAAATAAAGCCAGTCAAACCCAGCCTTTCATTAAGAGGCAAATCCTTATTTGGCCCCATCTTTCCATATCCATGAAGAGGCCTACACTTTGCTATATGGGATAGGGTGGGCAAGATTTCAGCAGCCTGCACAGCACTTCCTTTCTCTGCAGGAGCTTCCTTGCCACTGCATGAAGTGGTTGTTGGGTTTAGTGGGTCAGCCACTGCATTGATATACTGGACAACGTAGCAGGAGAACCATGGAAACTAGTGGATCATCTGCTGCTCTATGACTTTTGGGATTAGTGATTGGTTCCTTTTTCCCCTACCTTTTCATTTTTTTTAATTTTTTTTTTAATACCAGTTACGTGGGTGTGTGCTGTGGGGAAGATCTGCACCTTGAAAAGTTTTCCTTTATGGATAAGTTGCTCTGATAGACTGAACAAATAGCAGGCCAGCTCTCTAATGAGGCAGCCAGCAATGCAGTATTGTTATTATGTAGAGTGAATAACGATAACAAATATCTAAGAAACACAGATATTTTATATATCCTAAAGCCATTTGAAAGTGTCATAAAAAGACGTTTTAACAGCACCGCTGTCTCCTTCTTTGAAAATCATTGGCTTTTCACCCTATTTAACATGGGGAAGTTAGTCCAGCTGAATGTTTTGGCCTCTGCCAATTGTTGCAGCTCCACAATTTCCGTGTGCATTGGGTAGAACATTGTAGCTCATGCAAGTCATGGATTCCACGATTCTTCATATTTCTCTTTAGCTTAACTCTTTTCCCATCCCCTTTCTGCCCCTCCATACACACTTAGATTAAAGAAGTTATGTTGCCCTGGGGAAAGGCACCACCACATATGTCTTCTGTAAGTGTGATGGTTGTCACCTACTCTTTGCTGTCAGGGATTTTATCTATGTATGCAGATTCTGCTGCCTACTTAAGAATGTTAGAAAATGCTGCTGCTTGTTAGAAAATTCTGCTGCTTCCTACATCCTATATACGGGATGCTGAAGATTATACCATCATATGAATGGGGGTTAAGAATTTGACTCTGCAGAGGTACGGTAATGGCTGTTCTTTGCTACCTCTGTGAGGACCACATTGAGAGAAGGTCTTGGCTGCGAGTAGGTTGAGGCCAGGGACAATGAGTCAATCCAGGGTTATTACCATGTTTGTATACAGATGTTCAAGTAAGTTAACGATGAGAACTTTTGACCTGTGAATAGGCCCTCTCCACTTCACTTATTAAAACTTTAGCACACACTTGTCTTCTAGCCAAGTGTAATCTGTTCTCAGTTTGGTATGGGATACCTGTGTGAGTGTTTACTAAGTCATGGAACACTGTAAGCAGTTTTGGGGCAGAGACCATGACTTCCTCGTATGTATGTCGTTTTTTGTTGTTGTTTTTTTTTTAAACACTGCCTACTAAAGTGGGATTTCAATCCTGATTGCGGGGGCGGGATTGCTATTGTAGTACAAATAATAAATATTACCCTTGCATCACTGTGATTTATGATTAAACTCTGTATAGCGTGAAATGTTGGAGCAAAAAATGGACGACCTACTGAGTCATCAGAGACAATTTGTCGAAAATAATCGTCGGTCCTTAGAACAGAAAAGAAAAGAAAAGAAAAGAAAAGAAAAGAAAAGAAAAGGAAAAGGTAAGAGGAGACCCATTTTTTCACAAGTTTAAAGTTGCCTCCAGACCGCTATTACCAGAGTGAACAAGTTGTTCATTGAGTATTTGTCCATGTAGAAGAAAAAACGCTGATGATTCCATATTTGATGTGTGCGCGCATACATGCACGCTGTCAGAATTTTTTCCCCGTAATGGTACCCCCAGGGCCGGCTTTGGCAACCTCTGGAGCCCTGTGCTTATGCGCCGGTACATGGGGCCCTGCTGGTCCCACGCCCTCTCAGTTCCTTGAATGGATCTGTATTTGTTAGTGAAACAATTTACTGGCCTACCACGAATTAAGTTGACTAAAGCCATGTTCCCTAGCTGTTGATAATAGTAGTCTGGTGGTTATAACTTGGTAAGAGGAAGTGAATCCGTATTTCTTCAAGGTAGGCTGGGCAGGCAGGCTACCAATTTGTTCACCTCTAATTTATAGTTCGATGACAAAAATAAAATCAGAAAAAAGTTTGAACATTTTGCTAATAATTTGCTCACTTCTTCCTGAGTTTGACCCTCCCCGCCTGCATTCTTCTGCTCCTGGCAGGCCAAGCCAGGGTAGGAGTGGGCCTTTGGAAAGGGTCTGAGGGCAGAGAGGCTGGGTATAATAAGGGGGTGGGGAGACATAAAGATTTGGGGAAATGGATCACTGGGATCCAAGAGGGTGGGGACTTCATAGGATGGGTCTCTGGCTGGCAATGAGAGTGGGAACAGGCTGTGGGGGTGCTTGAGGACATGGGATGGAGCAGGTGTCTTGCTGGAGGATAGGAGGGTGCTTAGGAGAAAGCTGAGGGGAAGCACTAGCACTTCACTACCTTCTCCAGCTGACAAACCTGCTATGATTTGTTAGAGGAGTCCTGCAGCTGCTGCCAAGAGAAGTTTGGCAGAGAGGTTTGTTGCCAGGAGACGCCACTAGTGCTTTCCTCCCTATCTTCCTCTGCTTTCTGCTCCCCCACTCAGCCCTCTCTTTTCCTTACCAACCCCAACACCCCCGACTAAAAGTCCCGTGCCCCTCATAGCCCTATTCCCTCATATAAATCCCCTCTCAAATTCATGTAGAGCCCCAACCATAAGGACCGTGGGGCCTGGAAGAAGCCTCAAAAACGAATTATACCCAGATGGATATCTACTTTGCATCTCCTAATGGTTGCAGGAGATGGGCTAGATTCCTAAGGATCTTAAGAGGTGTGCATTAGTGAAGTTCTGCTCCCCCAGACCTGAGGCGGGAGGAGTCAATGCCCCTCTACCAAACTTCTGTTGCTGCCCAGTCATGTGTTAAGTCAAATTGAAAATAACTAAGGCATTTTCCTCATGAAAACATTTTGACAGCAATAAGCTAAACATGTAATCATAGCAAAGAAGGGAATTCCCCGCACCCCAAAGGATCATGATTATTGGGGATTAGTCTGGTTGCTTAGTTGTAATGCTCGATGTTGTTATGGAGATCTACTTTTGAATCGATATATAAGCTTCATTCCATTATTTGCTAGTATTTTTTGATCCACCTGTCTTGGTATAGCAGATGAAGTAGGCTACTCTGATTGGCCAAAGTGAGTCATGGCCATTAGTGGCCATAACAGAATTTATGCTTTACTTAAAAATGGGTTTTAAACTCTTTTTGCTTCTGTCAGAGAGCGCTTTAGTGTAATTAGTAACTTTTTTAAGAGGCAATTTACAGCCCCTCCCCTGCGTTTTCCAGTGTTAATAGTTATAGTAACTTGACAAGAAACATGTAACTAGAGTGTGTTTCTCTCCTACCCCTCCCCCCCCAGTCTTCTACATTTCTAAGAAGTGTTTCATCAGCTACATGACTTACTGACAGGGGATCTGCCGTGCGACCAGATAAACCAGGACTTGCAGCAAGCCAACGATGCTCTACGAGCAGAACTCAACAAAGTAGGATTTTTAATATAATATTCAAATGGAAGTGGTGATGCTGAGTTTTTATTTTATGTAAAATTTAACTGTCCTCTTTATTGTGTTTGAAGATCTATACATGACTAATATTTAAGTGCAACTAAATATATCACAGGTCAGAGCAAGCTGTGGTATGTTCCTGTCACAGGGTGAGCTGGTCCATTAAAAGACTGGGGCACAGCTGCACCTTTTGTCAGGTTTAGCCCATCTCCCTGTATGATGGGAATAAATACAAGGGTCATGTGACAGAAGCATGCATCTAAACCGGGCCTGCTGGCAGGTAAAAGGGCAGCCTGTGGTCATTCAAGAGAGAGAGACCCCCCCTCTGCCCCAAAAGTTCAGAGAGAGACTCTCTCTCGTTAGTGCCCAGGCAGAGAGCCTGTGAAGAGGACAGGTGACAATTTTCCAGAACTCCAAGGCAAAAGCCTTTTGGGGGAAGAGAATTACAAGGAACTGGAAACTGTGCAGGGATAAGCCTCCATTGATGGACTTGCAGGATGCAGAAGTCCCAGCTAGGAGAGGGGCGGGACCACAAGGATGGGCCTGCTCTGATCAAGACCTGGAAAAACTTGAGGCATTATATGCGGAAAAGAATAATTGAGGCTGGTTAAGGATATGTTTGAGTCTTGTGTTATGATAATAAAACAACCTGGAAGAGAGCACTACTGTAAAATCACCACATGTGATATCTGGTTTGATGCAAGATTAAAGGTAAACTGAGGTAGCAGATGGGCCCAAAGGCAATCTGGGGGTAATGCCCTACAACCGTTCCCTTTAGCCTTGTTCTGATATGAGCACTGCTTCTTTTCTATCCACACTCTCTAATAGAAAACTGCTTTTTTATTTATGATAGACATGGTCTACACTGACTTCATACAGAGGTTCTAAATTTGTCCACGATAGCTGTCCGGCATAGCTATGTGTCATCCTAGCTCTGTGAGCACATTAATCAAACCTTTTCTACAGAGGTGGTTAGTATTTTCTCTACACATACTCTTCTTTCCAGGTTTACTCTTGAAACACTCGATTCATACTCAAACTTGGACATCTATAGGTTTTTATCCAGAAAAGCCTACTCCTTTCTAGAATGGAACTAGGTTATTTCATTCTCATTTTTTACTTCCTTTTTAATTTGGAGTACTATGAAGCTATTATGACTGTTATAAAACAGGTTTAAAAGGTTGAAAACCAGTTAGAATTTGGTGGTGGTACAGTTATGATCTTGTTAACTTCCTGGTTTAGATAGCGACATAACAGGGGTCGGCAACCTTTCAGAAGTGGTGTGCCGAGTCTTCATTTATTCACTCTAATTTAAGGTTTCGCATGCCAGTAATACAATTTAACGTTTTTAGAAGGTCTCTTTCTATAAGTCTATAATATATAACTAAACTATTGGTATATGTAAAATAAAAAAGGTTTTTAAAATGTTTAAGAAGCTTCATTTAAAATTAAATTAAAATGCAGAGGCCTCTGGACCAGTGGCCAGGACCCAGGCAGTGTGAGTGCCACTGAAAATCAGCTCGTGTGCCGTCTGTGGCACACATGCCATAAGTTGCCTATCCTTGCGATATAAAGTCAGGTGATAAATTTAAGATAGAGGATAGCACGACACTAATTTCCCTTGCCCCTGAAGAATGTGGTTATGGAGACAGAGGTGCAAGCTGAATGTCTTTGTTGGTCCATAAATATGGGGAATTAAGATGTACAAATACTGGTTTTTCACAACATGTAACCTATTCCTTGAGTATATAGTAAGTGGAAAAGGTAGAGTAATTTGTGTTATATCCTTGGGGGCAGCCGGTTTAGGAAGAAATCACTTGAGGCCAGACAGCAGACAGCTAACCAAACCACCATTTTATTTACAGACACAGAGAGCTCACTCAGCCGGTTGAAACCGGCTGAGCTATCCCTTAATAGTCTAACTCAGTTGCCATAGTAAAAAAAACCATGACAACCAAATACACAACAATTTGTCAATCTCTTGGTATTTGGATTGTACCGAATTGAGTCTAGTTTGGTATTGATCCTTTCTGTTTGTTGGCTGTTCAATGGCATATTTGGTGATAGCTGATCGTCAGTCCAACACCTAAATGTTACCTCTCAAATGAGCAGCTGAGGACTGAGTGGGAATGGGGAAGGATCTTCTAAAACCAATAGGTGCTCGCTTTGACAAAATATGTTATGTTAAAAAATATGGAGAGCAAGTGTTAAATCTGCTGCCCTTATGATTGAGCTTAAAAGAAAGCACTGGTTAGGATTCCCAATGATTACCAGACTGTACTATGACTATTGCTTAAATTATGACTATATTTATACATTACAACTATATACTTGAAAATGTGCCTGAACATATTTTTCATAACCTTGCCCAGTCTTGAGTTAAAGATTTGTGTTACCTTAACTTGTTCTGGTTTTGGTATGATACAGAATCTAGAACCCAGGACTGGACAGTGAAAGGAGGATGGATTTTTCAGATATTTGGGCTTTTTTTAATTGCACTTTTTTAAAGCCATCATGCTGAGTTTCAAGGTTTAGGGCCAAATTCTGCTCTTAGTTATACAACACAGAAGTCAACAGTTACTCCAAACTTCTCTTTCTGTAGGAGGAAGCAGAACGTAGCTTATTCTTTTGGCTTTGTTTTCTAAGGTATCTCTGGAGCTCATCATTTAAAGGGACATCAGGAATTTTTATTTTTTAAAATAGATTCAATATAACTACAAATAAAATGTGATGTGTTTTCCTCATAGGCAATAGCAGTGAAACACTGTTTGGAAAAGGACTCCAGTGAGCTTAACACAGAAGCTGTGCAGAGCAGAACAGGCTTTACTAGCAAACCAGTCAAAGGAACTGGAATAATTAATAATTTAAACTGGAAATCAGTAAGAACTGGTGCCATTTATGCCTTACTGACTCCCAGGGGAACTCTGCAAGCTCTATGTTGGAGAATAGTGTATTTCCACCAGAAGTTGTGTTTCGATACTGTCTTATTCTGGCTGTCCTTTTTTGGAGCATCTTAAAAGACTGTGACAAAGTTCCTCCTCTGCCTTGGTGGGTCCTGCACTTATTGGCGGATTTGCTCACCTCAGATATTCAGGGCAGCCCTCAGTTTGGCCAGTTTTATGGCTCAAACCTGCCATTCACTCAGCTAACCACATCACTTGCCAGCATGGGGAAAAGGAAGGAGAACAATCCCCACAGTCTCTGCTGACCCACCTAGTGGGCCAGGGAGACAGGCCAGGGATCTTCGCCTCTGGTGGGACCCACAGTCCAAGTCAACTCCTCTTATATCCAGTAGGAGGGAGGGGAATGAGGGGAACCCAGGCCCTCCCTCTACTCTGGGTTTCAGCCCAGGGCCCTGTGGATCGCAGCTGTCTACAGTGTTACGTGTAACACCTGTGTGACAGCTACAACTCCCTGGGCTACTTCCCCATAGCCTCCTCCCAACATCTTCTTTATCCTCACTATAGGACCTTCCTCGTGATGCCAGATAGTGTTTGTACTCCTCAGTGCTCCAGCCGCAGGCCCTCTCACTCTCAGCACTTTGCGCACCCTTCACTGACTGAAGTGAGGTCCTTTTTAAACCAGGTGTCCTAATTAGCCTGCCTGCCTTCATTGGTTCCAGCAAATTCCTGATTTTTCTGGAACTGCCCCTGTTATCTTACCCAGGGAAAAGGGACCTGCTTAATCGGGGGCTAATATATTTGCCTTCTCTCATTCTCCTGTAGCGGGCCCCTGCCCCATGGACCCAACCGGCCTCCGTGCCCCTTCATCATAAGCCAGCTGCACGACTTAAAGCCGGTTCATTTCCAGACCACACCAAGGAAACATCTATACGCGCTCGTGCTCCACACTCTGCACTTCCTCACCTTTGCGTCCCACCCTGACACAAAGTGGAGGGACCTCCTGCCACCTCTAGAGGGTGAGGAGCCCCGGTGGGCCAGCCTATACTCCACCCTGCTCCCAAGGCCCGCCGGGGATGTCAGTTGGTCGCTTCTTCACAGGGGTCTGAGCACGAGCGTGTAATTGGTGCAGTTCACCCCCATCCTGGACACCTGCCCTTTCTGCTGCGTGAGGGAGACTCTGGTGCACGTTTACCTGGAGTACGCCAAGCTGCAGCCTCTATTCTGTCTCCTCACAGATATCCTGTTGCATTTCTGGCTGCACTTTCCCCCTCATTTCCTTATTTATGCACTGCCTATCGGTGGCCTCACAAAGTCACGGGACCTCCTGGTCAACCTCCTCCTGGCCCTGGCTAAAATGGCCATCTATAAAACCAGGGAGAGGACGTTGGCCGATGGAGTCTCCTGTAACTGTGGGGCCTCTTTCCGGTCCTCCATCCATTCACGCAACCGGGCAGAAATCCTCTGGGACGCATCCACTGACTCCCTTCATGCCTTCGAGGAGCAGTGGGCGCTGTCCGGGGTTCTCTGCTCGGTGTCCCCATCTGGTTCCCTTCGTTTGAGCCTTTGACAGCATGTCTGTCCCTGTTATTTCATTAGTTGTCCCCTGAAACCACTTGGTTTCCAGGTCTTGTTGATCCCCCCTTTAAGGCTGGGGGGATCTTTTAGCAGTGGGCTCCCCAGTTCCTGAATCCCAATAGGATCACTCTCCTGTAGCCCTCTGGCCCGACCCTGTCACAAGACCTATAGCTGTGATACAAGATAAGGCCCCGATCTTGCAGTTTTTGCAATTGATTCCATATGGACTGACTCCAGGCCAAAAATTGGTTGTATGGTCAGAGTTTAAAAAAATGATTTTGCACCAGCATACTACAGATAGGGTTACAGTTCATATGGAATTATTTGTTTAATCTAATTATGTAGTATGGTTCAAGAGACTCTTTGTTTAGTCCTAAAAAATAGACTATATTAAATATCTGAGTTCATTTGGAACTTCTAGAATCAGTAGCTGCTTCCTAAGTATAAGTGTGTTTTGCCTAATTCTAAGATTTCATGGAGGAGTGGGTACTTTTTTGGTCACACAATCAATTTAAAGCAAGAGAAAATCCCCCAAATGATTTGTACATTTTAACTTTTTCAAGGACTATAGACTAGCATTATCAACAAAATTCTAACTATGAAGCCAGATCCTGCTCTGGCATATATCAGCATAGCTCCATTGAAATCAGTAAAGTTATTTCAATTTACACAAAAAGCATCTGGCTGTAACTTTTGATTTTTAAAAAACCTTGATTGTAGATTAAAAGATTTTTCCTTTAATTTGGCATTAGAAGGAAAATGAAAGGGAAGAGAACTCAAAATAGTCGTAGAAGCAACATCAGCGACTGGGTTTTTTTAAGTTCTTCTATTGTGCCAATTGCTGTTGTATCTGAAAGCTTTCCAGAGTTAAGAATAATTAAGTGACTAGCATCTGTTATTTGAGGTTTCTATTTCTCCCATATCCCCCAGAGCACTTTTCAACCTGTGGTGCACAGACCTCTGGGAGTTTGCAGAATGTCTAAGGGGTTCTCGAAAGGTTGTCGTTACAACGGAACAGTGGTTTTCAAGCCGTGGCCTGTGGGGGTCCACAGACTATATCTAAGATTTCCAAAGAGGTCTGCACCTCCATTTGAAATTTTCTAGGGTCTGCAAATGGAAAAGAGGTTGAAAACCACTGTCCCAGAGGGCAAAGTGTGGAGTGCGGGAGCGGGCGCGGGGAGTGTAAATATGAAAAATGGTGATGTTAGTTGTCATTCTAAGTTTTTGCAGGAGTGAATTTCATAGTATTGGGCCAGCTCCTGAAAAAGCCCTGTCTGCTGCATCTGCTAGTTTTACTTCTGATGTGTAGACAGTTGTTCCTGAGGAACACAGCTACTGAAGTCTGAGAGAGTAAGATGGTATATTGGGCCCATTTCCTTTACAGCTTTGAAAATAAAGACCGAGATTTGATTCAGTGTTCTGTTGGGGAATGAGCGGAGTGAGTGAAACATAGGACTGATGTACTCAAGTGAACCTGTATTACTGAGGAGGTGTGCTGCTGTGTTCTGTAACTCTTGCAGATTTTGCAGGGCAGAAGCATTCAAGTCTAAATACATTGGATTGCGATGATTCAAGCAAGAGTTAATGATGGCCTATGCGATTGAGGCCAAATTGTAAATACAAATGATGGGATGTAGCCTTACCAGATTAAGGTAGGAGAATGCATTTCTTGTAAATGGTTTTGTGAACGTCCTGCATCAGATCATGGGATTTTTTTTGTGCAGCTATGTTAGGTTGTTGGTTCCAGCTTTTTGTTGAATGCTTCTTAATCAGAGCCACTTGTGCTGAGTCACAGCAAGAGGGCTGTGCGTTTCAGCCATTTAAACCCCTTGAATTTTGTTGATATTTTGAACACACGAAGCTGAGAATTCATACAGCTTTGAAACATTTGTCATACATCAGCATTGTCTGAAAATGTTGTCGCTTGACACCTGTGTCTTTTAGAATGATTGATAGAGTGTGTGTGTGTGTTTGTTACGGTATAGCAGTTGGACAGTTTGGACTAGAAGGTTGTGAGACAAAAGGAAAATAACTAGAAGCATCAACGGTTTTAGTTATGTTCTTTGGGTGACTTGTTTAAATAGCTGAAAATACAGACTTGCTGTGTCGGCAAGGTTTTAATTTGTTTTCCATCCAGACCCTCCCTTTTCTTGAATTTGGCTTCTGCGCACTGGTGCCCATCTGCTCGTAGTAAGTAGATGAAGAAATGATGGCTTGCTTCCAGTAGAGTCCCACCAGTGCCATGCCATCTGTTACCCAGCAATGCAGGAGTTGGGTGGAAGGAGTTAGTTTCTTAGAAATAACTTTTATTTCAGTTCCCAGGTAGGACATAGTTGTATGGGGTATTTTAACTTTTCTTAAAATATTTGGAAAAAAAGATGCTTAGAAAATGTACTATCCCGAGCCCCCAGGTATTACTGACTAATAATACTTTACATCAAATGCTACCTTGCTACCAAGAGCAACTTCATATATTTGACTCATCCACACTGAGAGATGGGTGGTCTGAGAACAGGAGCTAGAACTGGAAAGTTCTCCTGTGTTCTGATACTGACTCCCCTCTGTGGCTTTGGGCAAGTCACTTAACTTCACTGATGCTCAGTTTTTGTGGGCTGAATTCTATCCTGTGTCAAGATCTGCTATAGGCAGGCACCAGAGAACTGGTTGCAGCTCCCTGGTTCCATATCCTGAGCCACCTAAGTACTGCTGTGATCTGTGCCAGCTGGGAGACGTCCCAAAAGGATTCTCTGCCCTCTGAGGACTGCCAAGAGTGCCGTTTGTGTTCCAAACTCATGTATATGTTTCCAGAGTCTTCATGGGACTCAGATGGGTAGTATTCCACATCACACTACTCTCAGTTTATTGACTTAATCAACTGTTTTGTAACTAATGTTTTGTTGTAGGAAATGGAGGAAAAAAACCTTCTTCGCTGCCAGTCTGATCAAAAATCTCAAGAAATCCATCAGCTGCAAGAAGAACTGAAAACAGCTAAACAGTTTCTGAAGGAGACCCAGAATTATGCGGAAGAGATGAAAAGTGAGATACACATTTCTACCTATTTAAATCCTGTTGCAAACTATTACTTCAGTGTGGAGGTTCTTTAAACCTCATTATCAATGGTGATTTGAAGAATACCCAAGAAAAAAAAGTTCCCATTGTGTGATATAGTTAAATTAACTTTCAGCTAATACACGCAATTCTCTTTCCAAACTGAGATGGAACTTCTTTATACAAATATATAGTACTAACTCATAAAATTATATGGTTTTAAAGCAATTTAAAATGAGGAATAAATATGTCCCAAAGAGAACTATATGGTCAGCATATTAAATACTACAATGTGCTCCTGTGTTTTAAAATCCCAAGCAAACAAATATACCTCAAACTATTATCCATCAAGCTTAAACGTGGTGAAATGTTACCTGCCGAGCCGTAATTTGACTTTTCCCTACATTTGTCTATTTGGTTGGGAAAATGCAATTTGCAGATTGAGGTTTAAGAGAACAGGTAATTCTGCTAAATAGCCATTGTAAAGAAGGAGACTGCTCCAGCTTATCCCTGTAGAAGTCTAACCTTACTTAATGAGATTTCAAAATTAAATGTATGGACCCAGTCCTGCTCCCATTTTAATCAGTATTTTGCACTCTCCAATCCATGAGGCCATCCAAATAAGTGCTTTGTGTTTTGATCTTATTCTTGGCAAGTGGCAGCACTTTCGGCTAGCTAATAAAATGTAACGCCTTCTAAGTCCATTTTCTTGCTTTCGCTATCTTCTAGCTGTGGTTCTTAAGGTGTCAAATGGTAGCATTATCTCCATTTTCTGAAGGGAATAATTATGAACAAAAAATAAGTCAGAAGATGTTTGTGCTGTAGCTGTGCACTGCAACCAACAATACCTCGTCTTAATTGAAACATAACTGAATGTGGGTGCTCAGAGTCCTAGGCTGTCACCCTTAACCCCCGGACAGTTCTTCCTCTCTAACAAGTCTCTGACTATCCTCTCACCCCTGCAGTGCCTCCTTCTGGTCATCCAGGGACTGAGCTCATTTCTAGCTGGAGCATCCTCTGCTGGTCACTATCCCTCTCCTCACTGGCCCCCATGTCCCTCCCAGACCCCAGTGCCCTCCCCGTCAGGCTCCTGCTCCCAGCAGAAATCCACTATCTGGGTCTCCCCACCCCAGGGAATCCCCACCCCCTATTCTCCACCTTGTCTCAGTGGCTACTGCCAGTACCATCTAGCCCCCTTTCACTGAAGCTGACTGCAGTCTGTAATGGCCACTCATCATTGGCTGGGGGATTTGGACCTGCTGCCTTTCCCTGCAACTCAGTACCTCTGTGGGACTAGGACAAGGCCCTGCGGCCTGGGGAGTTGCCAGTCTGGAGCTTTCCCTAGCCCTGCTTCACTCTAGTACCCCAGCAGCCAGGTCCCTCTCCCTTCAGAGCTAGAGGGAGACTGACTGAGTGCCTGGCTCACAGCCCTTTTATAAGGACCAGCTGTGGCCTGATTGGGGACTGGCCCAGCTGTAGCTGCCTCCCCAATCAGCCCAGGCTTGCTGCTTTCCCCAGCCACAGCCCTCTGCAGGGTTGTTCCAACCCCTTCAGGGCTAGAGCGGGCAACCGGCCTGCCACACCCCCCCTTTGAATCACCACCCTAAATAATCCTTCTCCACCCTAGGTGTTGATATATTTCAAATAACTGTTGATTGCTATCATTTCCCTTCCCCTCTGTCTGCTCCTCTTTCTCACCAAGTTCTGGGTCTTGGAGACATTGAATTTTCCTTGTCCTGTAGGAAGGGAATGCGTAGTCTTGTTTCATATGGTAAATTGATGTTATTCAATAGAATTCTCTTTGCAATACAGGAAATCTCTTGTATTGCCCATGTCTCTTAATTTTACTCCATACATCAGTTCATCAAACACCTTGAACATTTTTATATATGCTGGATTTTAAAGAGAGGAAAATGGACAAATAGGGCACCAACATTCTTTATCTAGCCATTGGTACTGTTATCTGTCAACCATGAGTTTCAGAGTACAAGCCATCGGACCTCAGGGAAGATGGGCTGTAGAAAGAGTTACAATTGTGAAGCATAGAGCGATTTGACTAGCAGTATGTTCTTTCTGCAAAACTGAATTCTGGCAATGCTAAAATTGTCTCAGCTATCCAATGTCATGGTTTGGGAATAAAGGCAGTTTTAGAACACAGAAGTAATTATATTCTGAAATACTAAGAAAATGTATTGCTAGGTGAAAAATTGAAAATTGGCAATATTGCCATTTTATAGTGTTATCCATAAAAGCTAATATTGCATATTTGACATAGTTTGCTTTCACAAATTAAGCACTTTTTTTTTATTACTATAGAGAAGAGTTTGTCTCAGGAAATACAATTTGAAAAGAAAGAAGCTGAGATTCGGGATTTAGAGGGGAAAAATCAAGATTTGACTGAGGAACTTGAGAAAGTGCAGTCAGAGTTGCAACTTAAACAAGCTGAGATCGCTCATCTCCAAAATCTATCTGCAGCCGAGTTGGCTTGTTTAAAAAAGGAAATAGTAAACATCAAGGCAGAGCAAAAGAAACTTCAAGAGCAACTTAACAACTCGCTTCAAGAAAATGAGCAACTGAGCAAGGTAATAAAAAGAAAGAATGAATCAGTAGCACGTTACTTAGTTCATGACAGGGAAAATGGAAACTATTTCAAATGATTTGTCCTATATCTTGGTTGAAATGGTACAATACGGAAACTAACAAAGCCATGTTATTTTCAGTCTCTGTTATCAATGCCAGATAAGAGCAATATCAATATCCTTTGCTGACAGTTAATGAGGCATTTAGCTTTTAAGAGCCCAAATATTAAATTGTGTCCTTTTTAATATCTATTCTCTATTCTAAGATAACATTTGCTATAACTTCTCCATTAGTAGCATGGAAATGTGATTAAATCTGTTATCTTCTCAACTTCTGGCTATCAAAGATACAGGAGGTCTTTAGCAGGACACCTGAAAACGTGATAAAATTGTGCACGTTTTGTCTGTTCTGTGGCCCAGGTTTTCTCCTCACTGGTAACAAAGAGGTGATTCCTCTCCCCTGTAGAACTGGGAGGTGGATCAGTGTTGTTGCTGAAGGTCCCCGGACTAAGCTCCACCCTTCACCTCAGGCCACCAGAAATTGTGTCCACCAGCAGAACAAGTTGGCGGTTCAGTTTCTCCCAACACTTTGTCTTCTAATTAATTATTGTTCATTTTTCTGCCATATTGATTTCATTTCAACTTCTTGCTCCTCTTTCCCTTTCCTCAAGTAAGTTCTGTGGATCCGCAAACACGGCACCTCTCAGTAACTCCCTTTGACCGCTATTGCAGTGCTAGAAAAGCCCTGCAAGATCAAGCTAAGTCCAAGTAGTTCAGGGGGCAGCTTTTTAGGGGGCTTAGAGGGTAACCTATGTCTTGCTGCTCCAAGCCACCAACCCTTGCTCTGTGAGGGGACGGGGCTTTGTTGGACCAGCGCACTAGTGCCATGCATGCGTCCATAAACACACCCATTGGAAGCCCTGACTCCATTGTGAGAAGGCTTGATCAGGAGCATGAGGATTCTCAAGGAGATGAGAACCCGACATAGTCTGCTCAGGAATAATACTTGGAAACTCCGTATGCGCTGGGTCCCAAAAAGGCAAAAGGAATTGTCCCCTTTGTAAGGAAGTAATACGTACAATTAATGAGTAGGTTGTATAAACATCAGTCTTTAAATCTTTTCTCTTGCCTTCTGTCCTGGTCTGAACCCTCACTTGAAACTGGGCGGTTTCAAAGTGAGGACCAGCATGTCTTCCCCCCACCCCAAAATCCTAGGGTAGGTCTCCCCTTCGGCTGCCACCACCCGGTCAATTCCGTGGGCCGGGACACCCCTGTTTCCCCCCTTGGGAACACAGATCAATTCACAGAGGAGGAACCTTCCCCCTCCCCCCTCTTCCCTCTCTCCAGCCTGCTCCGGAGACAGAGATGCCTGGATTCAACCGCCTTGAATCTCTACACACAGGGAAGCAGCACACTTCCCCCTCCCCTTCCCCTGAATTTCCCCAAGGGAAGGAATTAACCAAGTCCAAAGAAAAGGAAAGAATTTATTAAGAGAACAAAAGAAAATACCGAATCTCTATGAATCCAAGCTGGGCACTCATAGGGTATAACCTTGCTAAGTTCTGGAGAGAATCCTCTCTCTTTCTCAGTACAACCAGTACAAGCAGAATTAAGAATAATCAATAACAAACACACAGAATTGCAAACATAGGATTATTAGATAAGGACACAAAGTATCTTTCTAATACTCACTATCTTGACTAGAAGAAATTAGTCCAGAAAGGTGGAACTTGTAGGGACTTGATTAACTCGTCTGGTCTCTTGAACTCCAAACGGCCAAAGACAAAGACCCCCCCAAACAGAGAGAAAAAGTTCCCTCCTAGGAGTTTCAAAATCTCTTCCCTGATTGGTCCTCAGGTCAGGTGCCCACCAGGTACTATGCTTTAACCCTTTATTAACTATTCATGACACGCCCCCCAAATCGTCACAGTGGGATCCACTGGCGGCGATTTCTTCCTAGAACTGTAAAACAACCAGAGTGATAAAACACATGCACTATTACATCGACTACTAAGCATGAAAACATATTAAGAACAGTGTTTAGCCACTTGATTCTGGGAAACTTTCACGAGAGAGTGCATCAGCAACTTTGTTGGAAGCTCCTGAAATGTGTTGAATGTCAAAGTCAAAGTCTTGAGAGCTAAGCTCCAGCGGAGAAGTTTCTTGTTGTTTCCCTTGTTGGTGTGAAGCCA
Organism: Mauremys reevesii; assembly: GCF_016161935.1. Taxonomy (NCBI): domain Eukaryota; kingdom Metazoa; phylum Chordata; order Testudines; family Geoemydidae; genus Mauremys; species Mauremys reevesii. The sequence continues at coordinate 46,353,200 of NC_052625.1, forward strand.
CTGTAGCGCAGCATGGTCAGTTTGTAGCTGGAACTGCCGGCCCCAAACGTATGGGCGTAGCTTTTCCAAGGCATACGCAATGGCGTAACATTCTTTTTCACTGATGGACCAGTGGCTTTCTCTCTCAGACAGTTTCTTGCTGAGAAACACGACAGGATGGAAGTTGTGATCCGGTCCTTCCTGCATTAGTACCGCTCCTACCCCACGTTCAGATGCATCAGTGGTAACTAGGAAGGGTTTGTCAAAGTCTGGGGCCCTTAATACAGGGTCCGACATGAGCATCGCCTTAAGCAGGGTAAAGGCTTTCTGACACTCATCAGTCCACTTAACTGCATTTGGCTGGGTTTTTCTGGTCAGATCAGTTAGTGGAGCAGCGATTTGGCTGTAGTGTGGTACAAATCGCCTGTAATATCTGGCCAAACCTAAAAAGGATTGGACCTGCTTCTTTGACCTTGGGACAGGCCACTGTTGGATAGCCTCCACCTTGGCCTGTAGGGGGTTGATGGTTCCTTGACCCACCTGGTGCCCTAGGTAAGTCACTCTGTTTTGGCCTATTTGACACTTTCTGGCCTTAACAATAAGTCCTGCCTGCTTGATGCGCTCAAAAACCATTTTCAAATGTTCTAGGTGTTCGGGCCATGAATCAGAAAAAATGGCCACATCATCGAGGTATGCAACTGCACAGTCTCCCAATCCCGCTAGTAGACCATCCACCAGCCGGTGGAAGGTGGCAGGTGCATTCCGCAGTCGAATGGAAGCACATTAAATTCATACACCCCTGCATGGGTGATGAAGGCAGATTTTTCCTTGGCAGGTTCATCCAGTGGTACCTGCCAGTATCCCTGGTTAAATCAATGGTAGAGATGAACTGGGCACGTCCCAACTTTTCCAATAGCTCATCAGTGCGTGGCATTGGATAGTTGTCTGGACGAGTTACAGCATTTAGCTTACGGTAGTCCACACAAAAGCGTATTTCCCCATCTGGCTTGGGAACCAGAACCACTGGAGATGCCCATGCACTGGTAGAAGGGCGGATGATACCCATCTCCAACATGTTGTCAATCTCCTGTTTAATAGCAACTTTGGCATGAGGTGACACCCAGTAGGGTGGTGTTCTAATTGGGTGAGCATTACCTGTGTCAATGGAGTGGCAGGTTTGCTCAGTCCGTCCTGGGTTGGCTGAGAACAAGGTGTCGAAGTGAGTGTACAGCTCCTTGATCTGTTGCCGCTGTTGACATTGCAGGGTTGTGGAGAGGGTCACCTCTTCCACACCACCATTTCGTTTACCTTCGTAGTAGACACCTGCAGGCCACTCGGTGTCATCTCCTTCCTGAACTGTAAAGTGACAGACCTGTAATTCTCTGGGATAAAAGGGCTTTAGAGAGTTAACATGAAACACTTTAGGCTTTAAAGAGGAATCCGGGAATGCTATGAGGTAGTTAACAGCTCCCAGGCGCTCCTGGACCACGTATGGTCCTTCCCAGGATGCTTCCATCTTATGGGCCTGTTGCGCCTTCAAGACCATGACCTGGTCTCCAACCTTGAAGGAACGCTCTCTGGTGTGTCTATCATACCAGACCTTTTGCTCCGCTTGAGCATCCTTTAAGCACTCTCGAGCAAGGGCCCAAGAGTCTCGGAGGGTGTTTTGAAGGTTGCTTACAAAGTCCAGAATGTTAGTCCCTGGAGGAGGCGTAAACCCCTCCCATTGCTGTTTCACTAGCTGTAATGGCCCCTTAACCTCATGGCCATACACCAGCTCGAATGGTGAGAAACCTAAACTGGGATGTGGAACAGCCCTGTAGGCAAACAGCAACTGCTGTAACACTAGATCCCAAGTATTGGAATGTTCATGTACGAATTTACGGATCATGGCCCCCAAAGTTCCATTGAACCTTTCCACCAGGCCAGTAGGTTGGTGATGGTACGGGGTGGCAACCAAGTGATGCACCCATGAGTTTCCCACAGGTCTTTCATGGTCCCTGATAGGAAATTTGTTCCCGAATCTGTAAGAATTTCAGAGGGCCAACCCACCCTGGTAAAAATGTCAGTCAAGGCCTGGCACACAGTGTTAGCCCTGGTGTTGCCTAGAGCTGCTGCTTCCGGCCATCTGGTAGCAAAGTCCACAAAAGTCAGTATGTACTGCTTTCCTCTGGGGGTCTTCTTTGGGAAAGGACCCATAATATCCACAGCTACTCGCTGAAATGGGACCTCCATTATGGGAAGTGGTTGGAGAGGGGCCTTGACCTGGTCTTGGGGTTTTCCTACCGTTTGGCATACCTTACAAGACCGGACGTAAGTGGCTACCGCCTTGCCCATCCCCTCCCAGTCAAAGGACCTTCCCAACCTGTCTTTGCTTCGCTTCACCCCAGAATGGCCACTAGGGTGATCATGGGCTAAGCTTAAGAGCTTTTCCCGGTACTTGGTCGGAACTAGCAACCGTTTTTGAGGATGCCAGCCCTCCTGGTGTCCACCAGAAAGAAATTCCTTGTATAACAGTCCTTGCTCCACAACGAACCGGGATCGGTTAGTAGAGCTGAGAGGCGGTGGGTTGCTGCGTGCCGCCGCCCATGCTTTCTTGAGGCTGTCATCGGCTTCCTGCTCTGCTTGGAACTGTTCCCTTGAGGCGGGAGACACCAGTTCCTCTGGGAGCGATGTAGGTGATGAGGTTGTTTCCGTTGACTGTGAACCGCTCTCCGCTGGTGCACAAGGTGTCATTTCAGGCTCCGGCTGAGCCTCTTGGGTAGGGTTGTCTGCTGGTTTTTCCAGTTCAGGCCCGTTGTCGCCCTCTGGCGGTGGAGTTGTAATAGCTGGCGCCGGTGCTGGCGCTGGGTGCTCTTCCAGTTCCGGTTCTGGGACTGGATGTACTATGGCTGCTGTCGGTGTTGGCCTGGGATCCGGTTCCACCACCTCTGTCTGGGTCTCTGGTAACACAGACGGGGTCCTGGTGGATGGCTCAGGAACAGGGATGGGTGCAGCAGCTCGTCTGGCTTGGCTGCGTGTAACCACTCCCTCTGTTTCTGGCGGCTCAACGTGATGGGCCAAGTGGTTGCCCAGAATCATGGGGACAGAATAATTGTCATAGACAGCAAAAGTCCACGTCCCTGACCAGCCCTTGTACTGGACAGGTAAACGCACTGTAGGCAATGTTACAGGTTTTGACATGAAGGGGCGGACTGTCACTTTGGTTTTCTGGTTGATGAATTTGGGGTCCACGAAGGTTCGGTGGATAGCTGACACATGTGCTGCACTGTCTCTCCATGCGATAACTTCCTTTCCGTCCACTCTCAAAGTTTCCCTAAAGCATATGGGTATTTGAGAGATATCTAATTCCGGGGTTCCTTGGTGTGCAGGTGCAAGGAGTTGGACCCGGTTCAGGTTCTTTGGGCATTTGGCTTTGATGTGCCCCAGTTCATTGCATCCAAAACATCGCCCACTTGATGGGTCACGGGGTTGTGTTGGTTTACTGGAAACTGGTGAGGTAGAAGAAGAGGTAGGGTGTGACTGTGCTTGGGTTGTAGGTGTGGGCTTGATTGGCCCTCGATGGTAAGGTTTAGTCTCGGTGGGTACCTTGTGTGATTCGCTCCCTTTGGCAGTAGCTTTCGTATTGTCTACCGATGCCATCCATCTGGCTCCAATCTCTCCTGCCTCAGTGAGAGTTTTTGGTTTACCATCTTGGATGTAGCGTCTAATGTTCTCAGGAACACCATCTAGGAACTGTTCCATCAATATCAGGAGGTGTAGGTCGTCTAGCTCCTTAACTATGGATCCTGATATCCAGGAGAAATAGTGTTTTTCCAGGTAAGCGGCGTGCTCTGGAAATGACATCTCTGGTTTCCATTTCTGGACTCTGAAACGCTGATGGGCGTGATCAGGGGTGATGCCCATTCTGAGTCTGGCCTTGGTTAGGAACAGTGGAAAGTCGTCCATCAGGTCTCTAGGCATTTCAGCTGCCACCAGGGATAATTGTCCGCTGAGCTGTGACCTCAGCTCCAGCATGTATTGTTCTTTAGGAAGATGGTATCCAATACAGGCCCTCTCAAAGTTTTCTAAAAAGGCCTCAACATCATCCCCTGCCCTGTAGGCGGGAAATTTTCTCCGAGAAGGTTGATCAGTAGGTTGAAGAGGGGTTGGATTGGTTGGCTCCTGCTGCTTAGTCTTTGCTAATTCCAGAGCCTGCTGGTGGGTCTCCCTCAGGATTTCCATTTGTCTCTTGTGCTCAGCCTCTTGTTTCTCCAGCTCCCTCTTGTGGTTAGCTTCTTCCCTGGCCCTTTCTGCAATAATTAGTTCCATCTGTCTTTGATGTTCTTTTTGTTTTTCTTCAGCCTGCAGCCTGGCCAGGTCGAGTTTGCTAATTGTTTCACCAGTACTCATGATTGTGTGCCTTCTGGTGCTGGCCACACCCCTATGCAGTCAGTGAACTGTCTCTGGTGTTTGACAGTCCCTAACCCTGGCTATGATAACTTGAGTAAAGAAAGAGAAATCAATCCTTTGTATAGCAAATTGTGGTTTGTGTAATGTTACTGTTTTGTACTGAGAAAGAGGGAAAGAGTAAAAAAAAATTCCTCTGTCTCCCTCTGCTCTGAGTTGCTGTACTCAGCAGCCCAGCTGAAAGGCTGCTGCTAACAATACCCCTGAGAAAAATCTGGTCTATTTCCTCAGGGATCTGTTCTCCTGTCTCCTGATCCTTTCAAAAGACACAGGGAGAAAAAAAAACCTGGCTGGAGGGTTTCTGTCTCCCCCCCCCAAACCTGTTTTTCCTGCTGGATGGGAATGTACTTTGGCGAGCACTTCCCCCCACCTTAGGAATCCTGAGTGGTATCTCGTCTCACAATGGACGAAAACACCGCTCCACAGGGGGGCTTTGTAACAGAAAGCCCTGGAAGAAACTGAAAATCTTCTAACCCTGAAACTGCTACAAAACTGCCTTTTCCTCAAGCTGCCTGTCCAAGCAACAAGAAAGAAAAAGAGAATAGCTCCCTTCAGCGTAGCCCAGCTGAAAAAAAACTCCTTGTAACAATGGGTTCAAACTCCGCTGCCACCATGTCCTGGTCTGAACCCTCACTTGAAACTGGGCGGTTTCAAAGTGAGGACCAGCATGTCTTCCCCACCCCAAAATCCTAGGGTAGGTCTCCTTCGGCTGCCACCACCCGGTCAATTCCGTGGGCAGGACACCTGTTTCCCCCCTTGGGAACACAGATCAAATCACAGAGGAGGAACCTTCCCCCTCCCCCCTCTTCCCTCTCTCCAGCCTGCTCCGGAGACAGAGATGCCTGGATTCAACCGCCTTGAATCTCTACACACAGGGAAGCAGCACACTTCCCCCTCCCCTTCCCCTGAATTTCCCCAAGGAAGGAATTAACCAAGTCCAAAGAAAAGGAAAGAATTTATTAAGAGAACAAAAGAAAATACCGAATCTCTATGAATCCAAGCTGGGCACTCATAGGGTATAACCTTGCTAAGTTCTGGAGAGAATCCTCTCTCTTTCTCAGTACAACCAGTACAAGCAGAATTAAGAATAATCAATAACAAACACACAGAATTGCAAACATAGGATTATTAGATAAGGACACAAAGTATCTTTCTAATACTCACTATCTTGACTAGAAGAAATTAGTCTAGAAAGGTGGAACTTGTAGGGACTTGATTAACTCGTCTGGTCTCTTGAACTCCAAACGGCCAAAGACAAAGACCCCCCCAAACAGAGAGAAAAAGTTCCCTCCGAGGAGTTTCAAAATCTCTTCCCTGATTGGTCCTCAGGTCAGGTGCCCACCAGGTACTATGCTTTAACCCTTTATTAACTATTCATGACACCTTCCCACCCTTAGGGCTGGTCTACACTGTGGGGGGGAGTGTCGATCTAAGATACGCAACTTCAGCTACGTGAATAGCGTAGCTGAAGTCAAAGTATCTTAGATCTATTTACCTTCTGTCCTCACGGCACGGGATCGATGTCCACGGCTCCCCCGTCGACTCCGCTACCGCCGCTCGCTCCGATGGAGTTCTGGAATTGATGGGGAGCGCGTTCAGGGATCGATATATCGTGTCTAGATGAGCCGCGATATATCAATCCCCGATAAATCGATCGCTACACGCTGATAGGGCGGGTAGTCTGGACGTACCCTTAGGATGTGTTTGCTGTGGTTTTCTCCTAGACAATCTGAAGGCTTTAGATCAACTGAAGAAGCAAAATGGATTCGCTGACAGTAAACTGAAGACATGGATGCAATCCTGTAAGCAGCTGGGGAAGGAAAAAGAAATGTTGCCGAAATAAATTGCTGACCATAATGCTCTATTAAAGGAGCACAAGCCAAGTATGGGGTAGTTGAAGAAGGAAATGCTATACTAGAATGATTGTAAGGCTGCAAATCATTCGTGGAAGTCACGGTTTCTGTGACCTCTGTGAATTTTGCAGTGCTGGTGCAGCTGATCCCAGGATCCCAGCAGCTGGGGAAGCCCAGGAGCCAGCCGCACTGGCCGTTGCTCAGTCAGCCCCAGGCACGGTCCCTGGAGCAGCAGTCTGGGACTCGTGGTGGTGGGGCCCTGAGCCACCCCTTCCCCCCCAGCACCAGCATTGCCCTGCTCTCTCTCTCCACTCCCCAGCAGTCTTCAGGAGCGTCCCCTCTCCCAGGCGGTAAGATTTAGTCCCAGGTATTTTTAATAAAAGTCATGGAGGGGTCACGGGGCCCTGACTTTTTGTTTATTGCCCGTGACCTGTCCATGACTTTTACTAAAAATACCCACGACTAAAACATAGCCTTAATCATGATCCTGTTTCTAACCTTAATGCATTTATTTAGAACACATGTTTTCAAAACCTCCATTATTACATTTGATTCAGATGAGGGGCCAGATCCTCATAAATCAGTATAGTTTCTGAAGCTCTGCTATAGTTGACTGTGGTTGCACAAGCACACGTCTTATGTACTTAATTAAAAAATGAATGATTGAGATCATTGCATTCTAAATACATATTTCCAGAGTCTCCTTAAAGTTATTTGTACAGGTAACGACTCTTTCCCTTGGTCAGGTGCTGATGAGGTTGCCATCTACCTACATTCACTGACCCAGGACAACGAGCCAGAGTATGAGCCAGATGGACTCCCAGAGGTGGTCAGAAAAGGTAATTGTTACTTCTTTAGAGGAGAATGGTCCACATTGTGGGGAGTGTGTGCGCGCACGCTTATCTAAATAATCGTGTTGTCATAGGTGTGACTTGGAAGCATTGTAAAAACTTGGACATCATTGGCCAAATCCAGCCCTCATATAGGTTGCAAGAGAGGGATTCTAGGCCCAGCCATTCCCATTATAAAACTCCTTTTTCTTCTGGTTGATAGGAAGGGGGGGAAATTTTGCTTAAACATTTTTAACTAAATGTTTTTTCATTGAAATGTGCTGCATTGTCAAAACCGAAATGTATTACGGAGATGTATTGATTCGGACAAAGTTTTGCTGAGCAGGGAGGGAGACCCCCAAATTGAAAGCCTGATGTTTTTTGATTCAATTTCATTTTATGAAAGCATTTGAAAGGCTTATGTTTTCATTCCAATCTAGAATAAAAACAAATTGTGAAACCTCGAAAGGGTCATAAAACAGAATTGTCTCCCTCTGGCCGGCTCTATGTAGAACAATAGGAGAGACATCGTTTTCAGATGGAAATGATTTTCCAGTTAATGGTGTCCCTTTAAAGGAAAAAGAGAACATTTGCTTGGAGAAAACTCTTTTTGCCATTTTAGTAGAGTTGCTGTTACACAGATCCACACCCTTGCCTGAGTTCACCTATAAAATTCTAGGAACGCAAGATAGTCCTAATAATTCCCCCATTCTGTTATTCAGTGAGTAAATGCCATTTTACTTTCTTAAATTATTACCCGTTGTCATCTCCATCTTGAATTGAGCAAGATCAGATTGATTGGAACAATAAAGTAATTTAATCAACTGTGGTTAATGGCTGTTGTTTATTTTTCAGGCTTTGCTGATATTCCTACTGGGAAAACCAACCCCTGTGTTTCGCAGAACAGCGCTAAACCTAAAGACCAGTGCCCGTCTTGCTGCTCAAAGCCAAAATTTGTCACCATATGGCCAACATTTACAAAAAGGCAGGTCAGCTAATTTTGCCAAGATCTCTAAACCGACAGCTGGTGGCAGCAAATCACCAAAGGTAACTGATCGTCAAAATGTATCTGAATGTGCAGGGCCTGGGAAATCCACATAATGTATTTATCTCTCCAAGTGAGTTTGAAGATATGCCATGTTATTCATACCTCCTTTATATCTGCCATGAGTATAGTGAAGACAAGGTCATCAATGTAAATAAAATGAATAAAGCTTGGCACATAACAAAGATCTGGGCATAATGGTAAACTTAAAATTGTTGGTATGATCAAATCTGTGATCTCATGCCAAGTGCTCATTAACTTGGTAAATGGAAATGAGGTCAATCTTCCCACTTTAATGCTCATCCCAAATATTTGATTATTTCTTGAAAGGCCTGGATGCCTAGAGCAGGGGGTGTGTGCGCGTGCATATATGGATTACACGCAAAAGCACTCAAAAATTCGTATATGCTGGAATTAAGGCTCCTTGTCCCAATCTCCCTGCTCAGCCAGCCCCAGTTCTCTTAGACTCATAGACTTTAAGGTCAGAAGGGGCCATTCTGATCATCTAGCCTGACCTGCAAACGCAGGCCACAGAATCTCACCCACCCACTCCTGTAACAAACCCTAACCTGTGTCTGAGTTACTGAAGTCCTCATATCGTGGTTTAAAGACCTCCAGGTGAGAGAATCCTCCAGCAAGTGACCCGTGCCCCATGCTGCAGAGGAAGGTGAAAAACCTCCAGGGCCTCTGCCAATCTGCCCTGGAGGAAAAATCCTTCCCGACCCCAAATATGGCAATTAGTTAAACCCTGAGCATGTGGGCCAGACTCACCAGCCAGACACCCAGGAAAGAATTCTCTGTAGTAACTCAGATCCCACCCCATCTAACATCACATCACAGAGCACTGGGCATATTTACCTGCTAATAATCAAAGATCAATTGCCAAATTAATTGCCAAAATTAGGCTATCCCATCATACCGTTCCCTCCATAAACTTATCAAGCTTAGTCTTGAAGCCAGATATGTCTTTTGCCCGCTACTCCTTGGAAGGCTGTTCCAGAATTTCACTCCTCTAATGGTTAGAAACCTTCGTCTAATTTCAACTCTAAACGTCCTAGTGTCCAGTTTATATCCATTTGTTCTTGTGTCCACATTGGTACGAAGCTTAAATAATTCCTCTCCCTCCCTGATATTTATCCTTCTGATATATTTATAAAGAGCAATCAGATCTCCCCTCAGCCTTCTTTTGATTAGGCTAAACAAGCCAAGCTCTTTGAGTCTCCTTACATAAGACAGGTTTTCCATTTCTTGGATCATCCTAGTAGCCTTTCTCTGTCCCTGTTCTAGTTTGAATTCATCCTTCTTAAACATGGGAGACCAGAACTGCACAAAATATTCCAGATGAGGTCTCACCAGTGCCTTGTATAACGGTACTAACCCTCCTTATCTTTACTGGAAATATCTCACCTGATGCATCCTAAAACCGCATTAGCTTTTTTCATGGCCATATCACATTGGCAGCTCATAGTCATCTTGTGATCAACCAATACTTCAAGGTCCTTCTCCTCCTCTGTTACTTCCAAATGATGCGTCCCCAATTTATAACCAAAATTCTTGTTCTTAATCCCTAAATGCATGACCTTGCACTTTTCACTGTTAAATTTCATCCTATTACTATTACTCCAGTTTACAGGGTCATCCAGATCTTCCTGTGTGATATCCTGGTCCTTCTCTGTGTTAGCAATACCTCCCAGCTTTATTAGCACATTCCCACTTTTTGTTCCAAAGTCAGTAATAAAAGATTAAATAAGATTGGTCCCAAAACCGATCCCTGAGGAACTCCACTAGTAACCTCCTTCCAGCCTGACAGTTCACCTTTCAGTATGACCTGTTGTAGTCTCCCCTTTAACCAGTTCTTTATCCACCTTTCAATTTTCATCTTGATCCCCATCTTTTCCAATTTAACGAATAACTTCCCCGGTGGAACCGTATCAAGTGCCTTACTGAAATCGAGGTAAATTAGATCCACTGCGTTTTCCTTTGTCTAAAAAATCTGTTACCATCTCAAAGAAGGAGATCAGGTTGGTTTGGCACGATCTACCTTTTGTAAAACCATGTTGTATTTTGTCCCAATTACCACTGACCTCAATGTCCTTAACTACCTTCTCCTTCAAAAATTTTTCCAAGACCTTGCATACTACGGATGTCAAACTAACAGGCCTATAGTTACTTGGATCACATTTTTTCCTTTTCTTAAAAATAGGAACTATGTTAGCAATTCTCCAGTTGTCCAGTAGAACCCCCGAGTTTACTGATTCATTAAAAATTCTTGCTAATGGGCTTGCAATTTCATGTGATAGTTCCTTTAATATTCTTGAGTGAAGATTATCTGGGCCCTCCAATTTAGTCCCATTAAGGTGTTTGAGTTTGGCTTCTACCTCGGATGTGGTAATATCTACCTCCATATCCTCATTCCCATTTGTCATCCTACCATTATCCCTAAGCTCCTCATTAAAGACTGAGGCAAAGTTTTTGTTTAGATATTGAGCCATGCCTAGATTATCCTTAACCTCCACTCCATCCTCAGTGTTTAGCGGTCCCACTTCTTCTGTCTTTGTTTTCTTCTTATTTATACGGCTATTGAACCTTTTACTATTGGTTTTAATTCCCTTTGCAAGGGCCAACTCTACATGGCTTTTGGCCTTTGCCTTTCTAACGTTATTCCTACATGTTCTGACCTCAATAAGGTAGCTTTCCTTGCTGATCACTCCCGTCTTCCACTCCTTGTAGGCTTTCTGCTTTTTCTTAATCATCTCTCTGAGATGCTTGCTCATCCAGCTTGGTCATCAACTCCTGCCTATGAATTTTTTTCCCCTTTCTTGGAATGCAGGCTTCTGATAGTTTCTGCAACTTTGACTTGAAGGAATTCCAGGCCTCCTCCACCTTTAGATCCACAAGTTCTTCAGTCCAATCCACTTCCCTAACGAATTTCCTTCATGCTTTAAAGTTAGCCCTTTTGAAATCAAAACCCTAGTCCCAGATCTATTTTTGTTTATCCTTCCATCTAGCTTGAACTGAGTTAGCTCATGATCACTCGAACCAAGGTGGTCCCCTACAACCATTTCTTCGATGAGGTTCTCACTACTCACCCAAACCAAATCTAAAATGGCATCTTGTTGATTCTTCAACTACTTGGTAAAGGAATCCATCAGCTATCACATCCAGAAAAATCTGAGCCCTATAATTATTACTAGCACTTGTCCTCCAGTCTATATCTGGGAAATTAAGGTCTCCCATAATCACACAATTCCCATTAATGTTTACTTCATTAAAACATGAGAGGTCTCTATCCATATCCAAATCAGATCCTGGTGGTCTCTAGCTAGCCCCAAGCACCTCAGGGGAGGTTCTAGTAGCTTTCTTTCCCATTGTGATTTTTGCCTACATAGACTCTGTCTTATCCATTCCATGACTTCTTATTTCTTTACAGTTAACCTCATCGTTGATATACAATGTTACTCCACCACCTTTGCCTTAATTTCTGTCTTTCCTAAACAGCACATAGCCTTCAATACCTGTACTCCAGTCATGACTACTATTCCACCATGTTTCTGTTATCCCCATAATATCTGGTTTCACTTCCTGCACCAGAAGCTCTACTTCCTCCATTTTGTTACCTAGGCTCCTCGCATTAGTGTACAAACATCTTAATTTTTGCCATTTGGCTTCACTGACATTCTTTACCTGGTTAGGCACAGACATTCTACCCCCAGTATCACTTATTAGACTGGTATCTACACTACCCTTCCTCCTTATTTCCATTCTCCGACCCATGGCTGTATCCTTTCTTACTTTGTTTTCTTCCCTCTCAATGCTAAGAAGGGAGATTACCCTTTTATGGGAATTTTGGAGATTACCTGGACATCTCCCAACCATCTTCCCCAAATTCCTAGTTTAAAGCTCTCTTAATCAGTTGTGCCAGCCTCCATCCTAGAAGTCTATTTCCCTCCTTACTCAGGTGAAGTCCATCCCAAGAGAACAGTCCTCTGTCCATGAATGCTTCTCAGTGGCCATACATCCCAAAGCCCTCCTTATAGCACCACTGCCTGAGCCATCTGTTGATCGCCATAATCTTTTCACATCTTTGTTGCCCTTCTCTAGGAATAGGCAGAATCCCACTGAAGATCACCTGAGCCTCAATTTCATTAAGCTTCCTCTTCATTTTCTAACTCTGCAAACCTGTTCCTGAGCTCTATTTCTCCTTCACTGGCCCGTCTTTTTCTCTGCCTGGTTCTCTTAGTCACGTGCTTCCACCGTCCACTTTCCTCACCCAGCAGTCTCCCCTCAGAATTCTTTGGTCCTGCTTCCATCTGCAAGACTGAGCTTTTCCCTTCAGCCTCCTCATGTCTTTGCTCCATCATCCGCTCGAATCCCCTTCTAAACTCGACAGAGTTTCCACCTGCATCTCCAGTCCTCGGATCTTTTCTTCCATCAGCTCTATCAGGCGGCACGTCAGGCAGACGAAACTCTTTTCAGGTACCCCCTCCAGGATCATGTACATGCAGCAGCTTCCATATCCAGTCAGCCTCATTCTGTCTTTCACTGCTGCCTCTGTATCGGTCATAGCCTTCCCACCTAAAACCTGTAAGTCCAGGAAACACAAACCGAAGCAAACCACCACCACCTACAGCAAAACAACCCCAACAGGCACCAGAACACTGGCAGAACACCACCCACTCCCTTCACTAGCCTGTCAGTTCCTCTCCTTAAGTCTCTTAGTCTCCCCTGCAAATTCCCCCTACAAACTCCCTTCTCCTCCTCCTCCTCCTCTTAGCTCTGTGTCTTCTCTCAGTGTCTCCTCTACATTCCTTTCCCCTTCCCGGCCTTCTCTCATAGTCTTCCAGTCCTAGCATTGCCTACCAGCTCCTGTCCTTGGCCCCTCCCCGCACTCCCATTCCAGTCCCAATCTTGGCATACTCCTTGTCCCAGTCTGCCCCTTCCGCCCCTGCTCTTCCATTTGTCTTTTGTCCCCTCTGCATTTGAGTCCAGTATCTTCCTCCATCAGCGTGCTTGTGCAGCAGCTTGGAGGGGTCATTGGGAGTTTATTGAGAGAAAAGTTCCTGCTCTCAGTTCTGGTGCCTGGACCAAAGCAGCTGGGAAGAACCGTTGCAGGGAAACTCTGGCTTTGATCCTTAGAGGCCTGGGCTGGAGCATATCAATTGCTCTGCGGGGTGGCACAGTGTGCCCTGTTTTCACATCCAGGAGCTGTGTGGAAATGGCGCATGTGCAGTCAGTCTGTGGGGAATAGCTCATGCACAGTTTGGTTAGCACTAAGAGCTGTGCGAGATTCAAGAATACTCAGCGAGGACGAAATCTTCAGAGATTTTAGCTGCTACAAGTCTAAGAATTCTCTCTGAGTATCTGTGAACTGTGATTTTTTTCAAAGGCTTATAATTTGGCCAAATGTGGGCAGGTTTTCATGGGGATGGCAAAAAGCACATTCTCTGCACAAAGGCCACCCCCTGCCAAATTACAAGTCCCTGCTCCAACACATGGAGTTTTTCAAAGAAAAGTTGCCAGAATATTTTAATATGAGAAAAATGTAGATTTCCCTAGCCTTGGTCTTGGGAATAGCTTAACCATTTTGGCTGAAATTCTGCCTCTGTCCCCCACCCCTGAAAATTTCAGCCCAAGCAATTAAAGTTTGTAAAGTTAGAAGCAGCAGAAAACAGGGTCTTCTTGTAATGGGAGGAGTCAGGTACCCTTAATAATAAATGGTCCTATTAGCGTTGCCAGTAATATATGTTGGTAACAATTCTGTTTTTGCTGGCACTAGAAGGATAAGCCCTGATGCTCACCTCTCACACAGGACCCACATCAGTGTAAATGGGATGAGAATTGGGGCCAATTACCTAGACTATCAGAAGCTTTGGCATTCAGGATTTCAATGGTCATGAAGCACACATATATAACTACTGAAGTTTTAGCTAACTGATGCTAAAATCATGTCAGAATTTGGTGGGGAGTGCAGGGAGTGCAGAGACAAGGACGATTGTAATAGCAGTGGGGACTGGAATTTGAGAGAACCCCAAAAATGTACACATTGTGAAATTTTTCAACAGTTTTACAAAGCTAGTGTTGACCATCACAACAAACATATTGTGAAGGTTATGTTAAATATTTAGAATGACATGACATTCTCCTGAATATTTCATAATACGTCTGGACAGGATATCCTCTGCAGGCCAATGTAAATGCTTCAGGACTAAACAACTTTTTCAAGTGCTATCATATTTACAGAATAAACTATAGGACATTTACAAATTCATTATGAAATATCAGTAATTAAACTTAAATTACATATCTCAAAATACAGTTCTGCAGATTAGTGATTGAGCAAGAAGAGACTAGACAAGGAACTCCTGTGTACTACTCCTTAGCTTTGCCTATACCTTGTTAAATTATGTGATTTGTGATTTGTAAAGCCTGGATGATAATGCCCATTCTATCTTGAACATGGTGAGGAGTAGGTAGTTGCTGTAAAGCATTCTGCATAGCGCTGTTGTATTTTCAGAGTGATAACTATAAACATTGAAGATTCTTGCTTTTAGCGTGTGTCTGCTAATTCATATTATTCAGTCGCTTGGAATGGGTCTTTCACTTCCTGCTGGTAATTAACAAGGTTCTCCAATACCACTAAAGCATGAGAATTTTTTTCTTTGTATTGCAGGTAGATGATACTCATCAGTGCCAAGCAGAAACAGCTATTGAACCCATGGAATCTAGTTCAAGATCTCCTCTTTGCATGAAGAAGCAAAACACACAAGCTGTTGCTGAGAACTTGAGGGAGAATCTCAACACACACCAAGGCAGATGTTCCTTGAGCACACAAAAACTACCTGATCAAAATGAACAAGACAAAAACTGTATGGTACAGTAAACCTGAGTAGTATAAGTAGTATACCATGAAACAAACCCTAACCGCACCCCTTGACCCCTTAAACTCTGCCCCTTGACCCCTTAAACCCCACTCACCTGTCACCAGAAGTCCCGCTCCGGGGGGTATTAATCCCAGGGTCAAGATGCCACATGACCGGAAGCAAGGTGTGTCACGTGACCATCCTCTACCACTCAGGAAGGGTTTCAGCCGCTGGGGACCACCCCGAGAGGAGATTTGACCAATCAAGGCAAGGTCTGGGGTGGAGTGACCCATCTGGATGTGGGTCATGTGATCCCTCTAAGAACTCCTCCTACTTCCCTCTACCAATCAGGATGGGGTTCACCCTGATAGGACCTCCCTCAGAGGAGATTTGACCAATCAGAGTGAGTTCTGGGGTGGGGTGACCTGTTTGGAAGTGGGTCGTGTGACCCCCTCTAAGAACTCCTCCCAACGCCCTCTGCCAATCAGAGAGCAGCACCATTACCCCATAAGTCCCAGCTCCGGGCAGAGGAGGCCATCTCTGACCAAGGACACGTGTTTTAGAAATTGTGGAAAGACTACTGAGAGGAAACGTGGACTCCTTTACCACCCTCATGAGAACTTCGGACTTTGTTTTAACCCCGAGCACCTTTAGACTTGTGTGGAGAAAGCGCTACCTCAATGACAGTTCCAAGGAGGACCCTTTGACTCAACCGTTGGGTTCTTACACTGTTTGTTTTCTGAAAATCTCTCAACAGCTTAACGATGCTGTGACAGTACCTCCTATACGGCTTTTGACAGTACCTCCCATAAGGCTTTATGGAAATAATGCTTAGAATGTGTTTTATGGAACTATGCTTAGAATGTGTTTTATGCTATATATGCCATGTAACACATCTCCGTAAAGGTTATGATCTAATGAATGTATTAATCCTATTGGTATGCATGTATCATTTTTGTATTCAAAGTTATGAATGTTGGCTGTGTACCGGCTTGATTTCTAAATAACCTTAGTAGAGCATTTGGTCAGTTCCTGGGGAAAGGAATGTTGAAATTAAGTACCTAATCAAGAAACACTGAAAGGACAATGGATCTTGGAATGCTCCAATCCACATAAGAAGTCTACTTGAGGAAGTTCAAGGTAGTATGTAAACAATGGATGCTCCCTGTAAAAACTGTGAGTCATGCATGGACATGTGGCTTGCCCAAGTGACTCCAAAACTCCATCTTGGAGCTGGACTTGGCACCGGAGTGAGGAGGGGGTCTCCACCCCCAAGAGAAAGTCTATTTAAACCCCTAGGAGAGCCCTCCATTTTGGCTTCAGCTGGCTAAAGAGACAGCCCCATCTCCCCCTCCCTGGGATACTTGAAAGAAATTGGAACAAAAGACAGTGACTGCAGGGGGTGTGAGTGATTGCTGGACCCAGGCTAAAAGGAGATTAGTCTGTAAAAGGGAGCATTGTGGAACTGGTGAGGATCTTATCTGTATTCAGTTTGATTAGATATAGATTTGCACATTTTCTTTTATTTTGCTTGGTGACTTACTTTGTTCTGTCTTTTACTACATGCATCCACTTAAATCCTCCTTTCTGTCTTTAATAAAATCACTATTTACTTATTAATTAACTCAGAGTATGTATTAATACCTGGGGGAGCAAACAACTGTGCCTATGTCTCTATCAGAGTTATAGAGGGCAAACAATTGATGAGTTTATCCTGTATAAGCTTTATACAGGGTAAAAGGGATTTATTTGGGTTTAGACCCCATTGGGAGTTGGGCATCTGAGTTTAAAGATAGGAACACTTCTGTTAGCTGTTTTCAGGTAAACCTGCAGCTTTGGGGCAAGTAATTCAGACCCTGGGTCTGTGTTGGAGCAGCCGGGAGTGTCTGGCTCAGCAAGACAGGAGCTGGCTGGCAGGAAAGCAGGGCTTGAAGTAGTTTGGGAACATCAGGTGGCAGCTCCCAGGAGGTTTCTGTGATCCAGCCTGTTACAGTGGCGTAGTCAGCAGAATCTGTGCACATCTGATTGCTTTGAGGTACTGGTAGTGATTTTAAGTGAGTTTTGAGTGTGGTCGGTGGCTGAAGAACAGCCCAAGTGGTTACTGGTTTGTTATTTTCTATTTGCTTATTTTGGGTAAGGGAAGTAGGGACAGAAAAGGAAGCAAAATAAGTAAGAGACAAGATCTGAAGATGCTAAAACTGCACAGGGTGCAAATTGCCCAGAAAGGCTGAACACTGGGCACTGTGAAAGTCTCTGTTAATGAAGAATCCCCTGAGCTGAGTGCATCCCACTTTCAGTGAACTGCAGAGGGGATGTGGCCCAGAAGAAGAAAGCAGGAAAATGACTAGCAGTGAAGCTGCTTACAAACTAGAGTTGGCTAGACTGGAAGCAAAAGAGAAAGAAAATGAACATAAACGACTAATGGAAAGGGAGGAGGCTGCCCACGAGAGAGCAATGGAGGCAGAGACAGCAAGGGTGGAGGCAGAAGCAGCTTCCCACAAGAGAGCTATGGAGGCAGAGACAGCAAGGATGGAGGTAGAAAAAGCCAGGGAAGAGGCTGCCCACGAGAGAGCTATGCAGGCCCAGAGAAAGGCCCAGAAGCATGAACTGGCTGTAACGGAGTCAAAGAGACAAAACCCTCCACCTGCTGGCTCCACTTCCCCAAAAATTCATAAATGGGAGCAACTGTGTCCACAGTATGAGGAATCCAGCGAGATCGCCGAATATTTCATCACCTTCAAGAGACTGGGCACCCTGCATGCCATCCCTGAAGATCAAAAGATGACCACATTGATAGCAAAATGGACTGGTAGAGCTCTGGACATATTCAGTAAGATGCCTATTGATGATGCTTCAAACTACAGTAAATTTAAGGATCTGGTTTTGAAAGAGTTTCAGATTACACCTGAAACCTACAGGGTGAAATTCAGGAGTCTTAAGAGGGGATCTGGATTGAGTAATGTGGTTTATGCCAATGAAATGAGAGATTTGGTAGACAAGTGGGTGTGGGGGAAGGGCATTACAAGCTTCCAAGGGATGTGTGATCTGGTTACTCAGGAACACTTCCTGAATATGGGCAGGAAGATGTAAAACAGTATTTGTGGGACAAAAAGGTAAATGCAGTGGGTGAATTAGCTGGGTATGCAGACTCTTATGAGCAAGCACAAGCTGCAATCAAACATAAACCACTGGGAGAGGAGTACAGGGTTGGGGGAAAGCAGAATCACCGTTTTACCCCTGGGAAAAAGGAGGCTGGGGAACCTCCCAATTCCCCTGGAACTCGTCCCAAATTTCCTGTGCAAGCAGAGGAGCCCAAGAGGTGCTATGATTGTAAGTCAACTGAGCACCTGAGGACTAAGTGTCCCTTTCTGAGTAGAAACAAGCAACACATGAAGCTGCAGCTTCTCAGAGCCAGGCTGTGGCCTCTTTCCACACAGGATTTGTAAAGCTTGCTTCCACACAACCAAGCAATGAGCATATGCATGCTGTTAAAATGAATGGTGCAGTGCTTCTTGGACTGAGGGACACAGGTGCTGAGATTTCTGTGGTCAGGAGGGACCTTATCCAGAAGAAGGATCTGTTGCCAGGTAAAATGGCAGAATTAGAGCTGTTAGCGGGTTACAAAGTCTTTGCACCTTTAGCTAAAGTACACATGCAAACTAAGGATTTGCAGGCTGAACCGACTGTTGCAACGGTGGCACCAGGGGCGGCTCTAGGCACCAGCGGGCCAAGCGCCCGCTTGGGGCGGCATCCTGGGGAGGGCGTCATTTGGCTCCGGTGGAGCTCCCGCCGGCATGACTGCGGCAGGTCCGCTCGTCCCGGGCTCCAGTGGACCTGCCGCTGGCATGCCGGCGGGAGCTCCACCGGAGCCAAATGCCGCCCTCCCCAGGATGCCGGAGCCGCGGGAAGAGGGGACCCGCCGCGGGACTGGGGAAGGGCGGCGCAGCGCTCCGCGCTGCTTGGGGCAGCGTGATTTGTAGAGCCGCCCCTGGGTGGCACACAATTTTGCACCGTTTCTATTGGGAAACAATTTCTTTAGTGTGGCAGAATCTGTCCCAGGGCTGGTTAGCAGTCGGGGGTCGGTGCGGAGTGAAGTCACATGGACTGCTGGGGGAATAGGAGGGTGTCTCCTAGATTCCTCTGCAGCAGTAAAGAATGCAGCTTTGGGGGCAGGGATGGTTGTGGCCAGTTTCTGTAGTCCCGGGGCTCAAGGAAAGTTCCAGAGGGAGGGGCTGGATGAAGGCAGCTCCTGTCCCGTAATCATCTCCCCAGGGGAGGGGGAGGAACCACCTTGTAACAGGGGGGCCACCACAGCTGCTGACTGCCAGGAAATTGCAGGTCAGCAGAGGGCAGGACCTGCCCTGGGGTGCATAGAGAGGTGTGTGCCAAAGGTGGAAGTTGGGGTCCTGGTGACCACAGTGGTGGAAACAGACCCCAAGATCGCTGTAGCTGGAAGCAAACCCAACCTGAGTGAAAAGGGGGGAATTTTGCTGGCCAGTGAAAAGTCTGCCATAGCTGGTAGCTGTGAGCCCACAGTTGGACCAGGGTCACCTTCCCTTTCGGGGGACACAGGAGTGTCTGACCCAGAGGGGAGCCCAGAGAGGGAAGCCCAGATGGAAGGGGGGGCAGAGAGTCCGCCCACCTTTTGTGGGAAGGGACTTTCCCAGGAGGAGGGTGAAAAGTTTGCATTTAAAATGCCAGCCCCTTCTCCTATGGTTCATGTTGTAAAGGAAACCTGAGGGTCAGATCTCCTGAACGGGGGAGTCCATCCAGCTGGCCTGTTGGGAACAGAAAGTGGGGTGCCCACGGGGTCCAGAGCCCCCCATTGAAAGGTGGTGTTCTTTCTGCACCTGTAAGAGATAAAACTCTCTCTCCAAGATGGGGGTGGTGGGGAATCTCTGCATGGGTGGCACTTCACAAGGGAGTGCGGTCCAGCCCAGAGACATTCCAGAGGGAGGGGCCGAGGGCAGGCATGGTGGCAGTGCACCCTCTCCTTGGCAAAGGCTCAACCACATGCCTGAATTAAAAGCCTTCTCCAAAGAGGCAGAGTGCCTACCAGAGGCTACAGAGAGCTGGGAAAATGCAATAGACACTAACGGAGTCAAACTGAGTGAACGAAGCCTGTCCACCGTAGATTTGCTGTTAACCTTGTGTCTTTTGCTAATTCACCTATGGGATAAAACAAAGGAATGCGTACTAGTGTTAAACCCTTTAAAGATGTGGGACATACCTGCTTTGTGGAAGAAACTGTTGTACATGCTAGGGATGGTGACAGGAGAGCCCCTCAAGCAAGTTACTTTTCAGCCTGTAAACTGAAGCAAGCAAGTTACTTTTCAGACTGTAAACAGTCTGGAAGCTTGGAACAGCAGCAAAAGCATAACAGCCCCATGCTGCTGTGTAGAAGGGGAAACTGAGGCACACTGCCTCATGGCATTGGTGGCTAATTGCCAAAACGCCTCCGCTGTAACAGATATCGCTGTCTGCGTTCTGTTAACAATACTACACCCCAACCTGTTTTCTGGCATCTGAGGACCAGGACCCCCAAAACTGGCTAGGACCCTTAGGAATGACATGATATGGTTTAAAGGTACTTGAAAGGAGTGGAACCAAAAACAAAGAGGGATTTTACATGTACTGCCTCCGCGATGAACAGTGTCCAAGTCTCTGGCAGTAAGCTCAGGGGGAGGGTGTGACGGTACCTCCCATAAGGCTCTATGGAAATATGCTTAGAATGTGTTTTATGCTACATATGCCATGTAACACATCTCCGTAAAGGTTATTATCTAATGAATGTATTAATCCTATTCGTATGCATGTATCATTTTTGTATTCAAAGTTATGAATGTTGGCTGTGTACCGGCTTGATTTCTAAATAACCTTAGTAGAGCATTTGGTCAGTTCCTGGGGAAATTAAGTACCTAATCAAGAAATACTGAAAGGACAATGGATCTTGGAATGCTCCAATCCACATAAGAAGTCTACTTGAGCATTTGGTCAGTTCCTATTCAATAAAAATGAAGAAAGGACAAAGGATCTTGGATCTTGGAATGCACAATCCCAAGTCTAAGTGAGGAAGTTCAAGGTAGCATGTAAACAATGGATGCTCCCTGTAAAAACTGTGAGTCATGCATGGCTCAGCAAGACAGGGTGCTGGGGTCCTGAGCTGGCAGGGAAAGCAGGGGTAGCAGTAGTCTGGGCACATCAGGTGGCAGCTCCCAGGGGGTTTCTGTGATCCCACCTGTCACAGATGCCTTTCTAGAGGCCTTTGAGAACTTACACGTCGGTAGCCCTGTGGGAGTAAGTCTATCATGCATCAGCTGTTTTTGCTCACATCTGAGACACAGATCTCAAGAGGGAAATCTGGAAAAGGACAAAATGGACTTCCTTATGGTAGGGGTCACCCCACCAAAGCTCCCAACTTCCGGGGGGGTGTAATATAGTTATTTAACAGAGCCGTCTGTGGAGACATAGAATCATAGAACTTAAGATCAGAAGGGACCATTATGATCATCTAGTCTGACCTCCCGCAAAATGCAGGCCACAAAAGCTGACCCACCCACTCTTGAAATAATTCTCTCCCTTGACTCCCTGTTGCAGTCCCCAAATCCTGGTTTAAAGACTTCAAGTAGCAGGTAATCCTCCAGCAAGCGACCCCTGCCCCATGCTGCGGAGGAAGGTGAAAAACCTCCAGTGCCACTGCCAATCTACCCTGGAGGAAAATTCCTTCCCAACCCCAAATATGGTGATCAGCTGAACCCCGAGCATGCGGGCAAGACTCTCCAGCCAGACACTCGGGAAAAAGACTTTCAATATCCCAACATTGACCCTCGGTACTAATTAGCAGTGGCGGCACGTTATTTACCTATTGACTAAATGGTGTTATCCTATCAAACCATTCCCTCCATAAACTTATCAAGCTTAAACTTAAAGCCAGAGAGGTCGCCCCCACTGTTTCCCTCGGTAGGCTGTTCCAGAATTTCACTCCCCTGATGGTTAGAAACCTTCGTCTAATTTCAAGCCTAAACTTCCCGACTGCCAATTTATATCCATGTCATGTACCATGTTTTACTCACACAAGTATGGAGCGGGGGACACATTCGTATTGACACATTTAAATATGTTTTATTAATCGCCTGCTTTAACACAACCTTGTGGCGCCACCTGTAAAAATGGATGCCATGACCCCTACCATAAGGGAGTCTGAGCTGGTGCCTGTTGTCAGTAGCTACTGGTGTGATGCTCCCTGCAATGGACACAGCTCAGTCAGTGGTGGGGATTTCCACTGCTCCCTAGGCTGGACAAAGATGTGCTCTCCGGTACGTATTCTTATACACAGGTGCAGAACAGATTACTCATCACTCCTGATGCATTGAGGTGCAGCCCCTTTGCGCATTACTGCCTTTCTCCTGGCACAGGTCGTTTCGAACAAATCCTTCCATTATACAGTCTGTCCATCATATTATCCTTTCCTATTGTCTATTCATCATATTGTGCTTTTATACTGTCCTTAGGCTGGGTCTGCCTGTTCCTTGTTATCTGTGTGGGATGTGTTCGTACCCAGCTGTTCTGGTGCTGTTTTGGCATACGTTCCTAAGAACATAAGAACGGCCGTACCGGGTCAGACCAAAGGTCCATCTAGCCCAGTATCTGTCTACCAACAGTGGCCAATGCCAGGTGCCCCAGAGGGAGTGAACCTAACAGGCAATGATCAAGTGATCTCTCTCCTGCCATCCATCTCCATCCTCTGACGAACAGAGGCTAGGGACACCATTCCTTACTCCATCCTGGCTAATAGCCATTACTGGACTTAACCTCCATTAATTTATCCAGTTCTCTTTTAAACGCTGTTATAGTCCTAGCCTTCACAACCTCCTCAGGTAAGGAGTTCCACAAGTTGACTGTGCGCTGCGTGAAGAAGAACTTCCTTTTATTTGTTTTAAACCTGCTGCCTATTAATTTCATTTGGTGACCCCCTAGTTCTTGTATTATGGGACTAAGTAAATAACTTTTCCTTTTCCACTTTCTCAACATCACTCATGATTTTATATACCTCTATCATATCCCACCTTAGTCTCCTCTTTTCCAAGCTGAAGAGTCCTAGCCTCTTTAATCTCTCCTCCTATGGGACCCTCCCCAAACCCCTGATCATTTTAGTTGCCCTTTTCTGAACCTTTTCTAGTGCTAGAATATCTTTTTTGAGGTGAGGAGACCACATCTGTACACAGCAGCTGAAACCCTTCCTCTTCTAGCAGCCCTCTTTTTGCCAATTTCTGTGAGCAGGGCCTGCCTCTGGCTCACAGCCTAAATTTGCTTAGCAACATCTTGACCCTTACTTCAGATCAGGCCTCAGGCCTCATCTCACTACAATTCATTCTTCCATTTTGTCCTTTTCCAGATTTTCCTCTTGAGATCTGTGTCTCAGGCATGAGCAAAAACAGCTGATGCACGATATTTTTTCCCACGGGGCTGCCGATGTGTAAGTTCTCAGAGGCCTCTAGAAAGGCATCGTCAAGCTGTTGAGAGATTTTCAGTAAAGAAACAGTGTAAGCACCCTACTGCTTGTTGTTAATTTATGCAATCCCTGGTTCTTCTTCAGTGATTGCTCATATCCATTCCATGTAGGTGTGTGCGCGCGGCGTGCGTTCGTCGGAAGACTTGTACACTAGCAACTCAGTGGGTCGGCTGGGCGCCCCCTGGAGTGGCGCCACCATGGTGCCGGATATATACACCAGCCGACCCACCCACTCCTCAGTTCCTTCTTACCGCCCGTGTCGGTCGTTGGAACAGTGGAGCGCGGCTTAGCTGACCTCCACTTCCCTAGCTACTCATAGTTTCTCTCGTTAATTATAGTTCAGATTTCTATAGTAGTATAGTTAGAATATTTAATTCATAGGGGGGCCCAGTCCACACGGTTTTACAATGCTCGGCCGGCCACAAGCCGATGCCGACAAGAGATCCTCTCCTAAGTACCTTGAGGAATCTCACCTAACAGATAAGTGCCGCTTTTGTAAGGCCTTTAATCCGAGAACAAAGGGGCGGGACTTTCGTCTCAAGCAGCTCCTGAGGAGGCAGCTCTTGCTCCTCCGCTCGGCACCGAGCGCTGGTTAGTCTTCAAGGGCGCTCCTCGGCACCGGATCGCCGGTACCGCCAAGGCCTCTCGGCACCGGCCGTCGCTGGCTCCGACGTCCACTCGGCATGGATCCCTCTCCTGGAGTATGAAGAGGCACAAGATTCTTGCTGCGTCCGAGCCGCCTGCTCCGCAGCCCGAGCGCTATGCTAAGTCGGATCGCCCGGCACCGATGTCTGCGGCGGCACCGACAATATCCGCACCGTTAACTCTGGCCATGCAAGAGCCGTCGAGTCCGGTGCTGGAAAGCTCCCCGGTACGAACCGTGGTCGAGCTCGCTATTAAGCTGCGTCAGAGCCGCCTGCTCCGCAGCCTGAGCGCTCTCCTAAGTTGCACTGCCCGGCACCTATACCTGCTGCGGCAGCGACGGTATCGGCACCGTTCACTCCGGCCATGCAAGAGCTGTCGAGTCTGGTACCGGAAAGCTCCCCGGTACAAGCCGTGGTTGAGCTTACTCTCCAGCTGCGTCGGAGCCGCCTGCTCCGCAGCCTGAACGCTATACCAACTCGGTCTGCCCGGTTCTGATACCTGCTGCGGCACCAACATTATCGGCACCGTCGACTCCGGCCACGCAAGAGCCGTCGAGTCCAGAACCGCCGGTGCGGGTTATATTGTCGATCGGCAAGCCTGCCTTGCTCAGACCACCCTCCATCGGCACCTCAGAGCAGCAGCGTTCACGATCGCGGTCCCGCAGATGTTCTCGGTCCCGTCGCCAAGCCAGGTGCCGGCACCGCTCACGGTCCTGGCACCGTTCTCCATTTCAGTACTGGTCGTACTCGCGGCACCGATCAGCGTCCCGTTCGCCGACCTGGCACACTCGGTGCCGATCCAGCTCCTGGCACCGCTCCAGGCTCTGGACTCCCGTAGCCACTCCCGGCATCCAGCCTCCAGATTTCGGTCGACCTCCTGGCACCGCTCCAGTCGCAGGTCCCATTTTCGCTCCCGATACCAGTATGCCTCCCGGTACCGATCCCCGGTACCGCATTGAGACGACATCAGCTAGAGAGGTAGACTATGCCCAGGGCTTTTAGCTCCTCCATGGCCATCCATTCGGATGTGCACACCAGAGTCTCCCACGTGCCCCAGGGCCAGGACCCTAACCCCCATCAGTGGCTACCCTGTACGTCTCGGGCGTGCCGTCAGGCCAAGGGCCTACCTGTGATCCGATCTCGCTTTGTTCTGTCAGAGCACTGGGTGCCAGAGGCGACGGTTGGCCGTCCCCCTCCGACCGGTATGGAGGAAGCCCAGTTCAGCCACCGGATTCCCACATCCCACTGGATCAGGAGGTCGTCCAGGAGCGTGAGCCCACACAGGACCCACTTGTCCCTGGCCTTTCTTCTTCCTCCTCCCCACATGAGGCGCTGGCAGGAGCGTACTCCTTCGGCCTCCCCCTAATCGGCTTGGGGGCCCATCAGGACCTCCCGAGACGAGTGGCGTTCACTATGAAACTCCAAGTGGTCACTATCCCGCCCGTGGGCTCGGGAGTCGAATGCGTGTGCATGGTATCCTCCAGGGGTGACGGGTACCTATAGGTACATCTTTCCCCTGCTCCCTTGCCACTTAGTCCGTCAATAACATGCAACGCCATGGCCGACAGGTACCAGCCCCTAAATTCAAGGAGGCTAGGCAAATGGACTCCCTGGGCCATAAGATGTACTCGGCAGGCGCCCTACGACTTCGCCTTGCAAACCAGCAAGCCCTGCTCAGCCGTTACTATGGGCGGCGCTGGGAGACTTTACAGAGTCGGTTTCTCTGAACTTCTGTCAGGGGTTTGATGCCCTCCTGGAAAAATGGAACGAAAGTGGTGAGAGCTTCCCTCCAGGCCTTGTTGGATGTAGCTGACTCCGCAGCCACGACTCTGGCCTCGGGTGTGGCCACAAGGCACATTTCATGGCTCCAGTTATTGAGCCTCCCCTCGCAGCTGCTGCACACTATACAGGACTTGTCCTTCAATGACAAAGGCCTGTTCTCACAGCTGACCCTAGGCTGCAAGGCCAAAGGACAGCAAGGTCACTATGCACTCCCTCTCGGCATATGCATACCGATGTCTCACCGCCGACCTTTCCGCCCAGCCTCACTGCCCTTACCCTGCGCCTAGACAAAGACAGGGCTTTGCCAGCAGGCGTCGCTGAGGCAATCGTAGGCATTGGTCGGGACCCCAAAGGGGCCAAAATCAGGGTCCTCCTAACCACCAATCGGGCAAAAGCCTATCCCTCCTCATCCCTCTCACAAGCAATTCCTTTTGCAAGACGTGCGGACGCTCCTCACCATCGGAGCTATAGAGGAGGTCCTAAGGACGAATGGGGCAAAGGGTTCTAGTCCCTCTGATTCCTGATCCCCAAGGCGAAGAGAGGTCTCAGACCTACCCTAGACCTGCGGGAGCTCACCAAGTTCATGATAGACCTGGAGTTCCGCATGGTGTCCATGGGACCGTCATCTCATCCTTGCATCCTGGAGACGGGTATTCCGCCCTCGATATAATGGGCGCATATTTTCACGTCGCCACTTATCCTCCACACAGAAGGTACCTCCGGTTTGTGGCCAACCGTCATTTCCAGTTTACGGTCCTCCCGGCTGGCCTCTATACAGCCCATGTGTATCCACAGTGTCTGGCTGTAGTCGCCACCTCTCCGCCACCGTCGGATACACGTTCTCTATATCTAGACGATTGGCTCATTCCAGGGACCACCGGGGCCCAAGTTACCACTCATGTGGGCGTCGACAAGGTCCTATTCCTGCGTTCAGGCCTGATGATCCATAAAGAGGAATCCACCTGATTCCCACACAGGGAATAGACTTAACTGGGGGCCACCCTGGACTCCAGTATCGCACAGCCTGCTTACCTACGCCTTGGTTTCACGCGATGGTAACCATTGTACAAGGTCTATGGACCTTCCTGACAACTGTGGCTTGAACTTGCCTAGGTTTCCTGGGTCACATGGCTGCCTGCACGTTCATAACCAAACATGCCAGGCTGCGCCTCCGTACACTTTAATCGTGACTCACCTCAGTGTACCACCCGGCCAAAGCTGACATGGTCATGGTCGCCTCGATCCCCCCGAGCGTCCTAGGCTCCCTCGACTGGGGGTCGACGCCCTCCCTGATGTGTGCAGGGATGCTGTTCCATCCACCTCACCCCTCAGTGTCCCTCATGATGGACGCCCCATCTCTCGGCTGGGGTGCTTACTTGGGTCAGTTTCACACTTAAGGCCTTCGATTGGCTCACCAGCTGGCCTTGCACATCAATGTCCGGGAGTTGAGAGCAGTCTGCCTTGTGTAACAGACGCTTCAGCAGCACCTGCAAGGCTGTTGTGTCTCGGTGTTCACAAACAACACAACGGACACGTTGCATAAACAAGCACGGAGGAGCACGGTCCTCCTCTTTGCAGGAGCTATCCAGCTCCGGGACTCCTGCACAGCCCAATTGATGGACCTGGTACCGTCCTTTCTCCCAGTGGTCCGGAGCACTCTGGCTGATCGCCTCAGCAGATCCTTCCTGTCTCTCAAGTGGTTGATTCCGCCGGATCTTATCCATTCCGTTTCCGGAAGTGGGGTTTTCCCCGCATAGTCCTCTTCGCTCTTGCGAGAACGGAACGAGAGGGAAGTTCTGCTCATTCCAAGGCCTCTCCCCGGGCTCGATCTTTTCTGATGCCGTGGGCGAGCCCTCTGCTGTACGCTTTCCCACCGTGCCCGCTGGTTCACAGGGTCCTGCTAAAACTCTGCAGGGACAGAGCGCTCGCTATCATGATCGCTCTGGCATGGCCTAGGCAGCACTGGTACACCATGTTACTAGACTTGTCGATAGCCAACTCTATTCCCCTGCCTCTTTGCCCAGACCTCATAATGCAGGATCATGGCAAACTTCACCACCCAGACTAGCAATCCCTGCATATCACAGCATGACTGCTGCAGGTCTAAACCGATCGGAGTCACGTTGCTCTGCCTCAGTTCTACAGGATTCTCCTGGGTGGTAGGAAGCCTTCCACTTGGTTAACGTATCTGGCCAACTGGAAGTGTTTCTCTTGCTGCTACGAAACACAATGTTTCTCCCACCGAGGTTCCGATACATTTCATCTTGGATTACCTCTGATCTTTCAAACATCAGCGCCTGGCGCGATTCATCATTAAGGGCCTCAAGGGCTTGGGGCATTTATACCCCCAGTTTTGCTTCCCCGCCAAACCTGAGTCTTCAACCTGGTTATAAGCAGTCTTATGCCTGCCCCATTCGAGCCACTGACAACATGCTCGCTGAGATACCTGTCCTGAGAGAGAGTTTTTTCCTTGTAGCCTTTGCATCGGCCAGACAAGTCTCCAAGCTTCAGGCTCTCACAGTGGACCCACGGTGCACTATGTTTCGAAAGGACAAGGTCTGGTTGTGACCACGTCCGGCCTTCCTCCCTAAGGTGCTGTTGACCCTTCCTATCATCCAGGATATCTTCCTTCCGGTCTTCTTTCCGAAGCCACATTCATCGCGAAGGGAGCACATTTGCCCTCCCTAGACGCCGTAGGGCGCTCGCTTTTTATGTCAAGCGGACAAGCCCTTTCGTACGCCCCAACTTTCGTTGTCTTGGCAGACCAGATGAAGGGCCTACCTGTCTCCTCCCAGAGGTTTTCATCTTGGATGACGTCATGCATTTGCACCTCCTGTAACTTGGCCCATGTTCCATCGAGCCACCTTACTGCTCATTTGGAAAGGGGTCAGGCTTCTTCTGCTGCCTTCCTGACTCACATACCCTTCCAGGGGCTATGTTGTGCTACTACCTGGTCCTCGAACTGGACCTTTGCCTCTTTGGTCTAACTGTCCAGAGATCATGCAGCCTTTGGCTCAGCAGTTTGCATTCTGCAACATCTCACTCCGACCCCACCGCCTACGTAAGGCTTGGGAATCACCTACATGGAATGGATATGAGCAATCACTCGAAGAATAAAAGACGGTTACTCACCGTTGTAACTGTTGTTCTTCGAGATGTGTTGCTCATATCCATTCCACACCCACCCTCCTTCCCCACTGTTGGAGTGGCCGGCAAGAAGGAACTGAGGAGTGGGTGGGTCGGCTGGTGTATATATCCGGCGCCATGGTGGCGCCACTCCAGGGGGCGCCCAGCCGACCCACTGAGTTGCTAGGGTAAAAGTCTTCCGACGAACATGCACGCGGCACGCACACACCTACATGGAATGGATATGAGCAACACATCTCGAAGAACAACAGTTACAATGGTGAGTAACCATCTTTTCCTAGCCCCATTACAGCCCATCCTCGACCGTCGCTTCTTAATCATTCATTTAACCGGCGTCTTTTCCATTCACCTTGTCTGCCGGTGACTCCCAAGCCATGATCACCTTCCACCTCGAGGGGTGGACAATGAGAGGCCTTCACACTAATTGGGATGCCTAACAAAGTTTTCGGGGTCGGATTCCAACGTATCCATCAATGTTGAGTCAAAGGGTCCTCCTTGGAACTGTCACCGAGGTAGCGATTTCTCCACACAATTCCAAAAGTGCTCGGAGCTAAAACAAAGTCCAAAGTTCTCAAAGGGATGGTAAAGGAGTCCATGTTTCCTCTCAGCAGCCTTTCCACAACTTCTAAAACATGTGTCCTTGGTCAGAGATGGCCTCCTCTGCCCAAAGCTGGGACTTCTGGGGCAATGATGCTGCTCTCTGATTGGCAGAGGGCGTTGGGAGGAGTTCTTAGAGGGGTCACACAACCCACTTCCGAACAGGTCACCCCGCCCCAGCACTCACTCTGATTGGTCAAATCTCCTCTCAGGGTGGTCCTATCGGGGCGAACCCCATCCTGATTGGTAGAGGGAAGTAGGTGGAGTTCTTAGAGGGGTCACACAACCCACTTCCAGATGGCTCACTCCACCCCAGAACTTGCCTTGATTGGTCTAATCTCCTCTTGGGGTGGTCCCCAGCAGCTGAAACCCTTCCTGATTGGTAGAGGATGGTGGGAGAAGTTCTTAGAGGGGTCACACGACCCACTTCCGAACAGGTCACCCCACCCCACAACTCACCCTGATTGGTCAAATCTCCTCTCAGGGCACTGCTAATGGGACAAAACCCATCTTGATGGGTAGAGGGCAGTGGAAGGAATTCTTAGAGGGGTATGAAAACTATATGCTCACTATTTTTTGTCAAAATAATTTGTATAATACTTTCAACACGAAATCATTTTTACACATCTTGTTAAACATTTACTGATAACTATGTCAGTAAAGCTGTGTTGAATGAATGGACAGATCCATTTTTATTTCTCAACATGTTGTTAATATAGGTGATTGTTGTACAATGTTCTGTAAATAATTGTGTAGAAACTTGTTTGAAATAAAATTTAATAGAAATTCAGTTAAGTACCAAACCACACATTACATTAGCAGTATTCCTTCTGTATATCAATGTTTCATTAAATTTCCAAAACACATTTTTGAGACTATTTATTACTAGAAATTCACCTTGATCGATCAGTCCTTCAGCCGTCGTCTCATTTGCGCCGATCACAACACGTCTTCCATTCTTCTCGTATCATGGCCTTCCTTCTCCATGTGCGGCCATGTCTTTTCATGATAACATCTTCCCATCTCTTTGGAGTTTGGCCGAGTGCAGCTGCAGTCCATCGATTGTCAGTGAGCCTCACTATATGCCAGGCCTATCGCATTCTACTATGCATGCTCTCAACAACAATGCCCAGCACTCCACTCTGCTGTCTGATCTCTTCATTGGGGACTTTGTGGTGGATTGAAATTCCCAGAATTCTTCTTTCCATCACCCTCTCCAGACAGTTCCTGCTCCTCTGTCAGCACCCATGTTTTGCTACCGTGCAACATTGCAGTACAGTAATTCCTCGCTTAACATTGTAGTTACATTCCTGAAAAATATGACTTGAAGTGAAACGTTGTTAAGCAAATCCAATTTCCCCAGAAGAATTAATATAAATGGGTGGGGTTAGGTTCCAGGGAAATTTTTTTCACCAGACAAGAAACTAGGTAGATAGATAGATAGATAGATAGATAGATAGATACACACACACACATACACACACCCAAATCCTCATCCCCAGCCAGAGCCCTCATCCCCCCGCACCCTAATCCTCAGCCCCAGCCCTCATCCCCCGCACCCTAATCCTCAGCCCCAGCCCTGAGCCCCCCCTGCATCATGAATCCCTCATCCTCAGCCCCACAGCCCTCACCCCTTCACTCCTTCCTATCCCCAAACTCCCTCCCAGAGGGTGCACCCCCTCCCCCTTCCCACACACCTCTTCCCACCCCCAAACTCCCTCCCAGAGCCTGCATCCCTCACCCATTCCTATGCCCCCACCCCCAGCCTGCACCCAAACTGCATCCCAAAGCCTGCACCCCTCACCCCCTCTTGCACACCCACTCCCTGCCCCAGCCCAGAGCCTGCACCCAGCACCCAAACTCCATCCCAAAGCCTGCACCCTGCACCCCTTCTGCACCCTAATCCCCAGCCCTGGATCTGCACCCCACACCTACCCCCAAACCTCCTCCCAAAGCCTTAGGCAGATGGGAGGCAGAGTTTGGGGGGGCAGAGTTGGGCGGCGGGTTCTGGGCACCACCAAAATTTCTACAAACTTGCCACCCATGCTCTCAGCTTATGCTGATGGAGGATATGTCCGTTGTCTAAAACCTCATGTAGCTTTTGCAAGCAGTTTGCTGCAACTGAAGGGTGTGGAAGTGAGTTGACTGAGTTAGCTCAGAATGAATCATTGCCTGTAGCAAGCAAGAGTGTAGGTGCTGAGAAATTTGGTTCAGTTTCTAGCCATGGCCACCCAGAGTGGGGGCAAGTGGGGCAATTTGCCCCAGGCCCCGGGCCCTGCAGGGGCCCCGCAAGCTGCTCTGGGTTTTCGGCAGTGGGCCCTTTACTCGCTCCGGGTCTTCGGCAGCGGGTCCTTCAGTGACGCGGGAGACTCGGAGCGAGTGAAGGACCTGCTGCTGAAGTGCTGCCAAAGCCTCGGAGCGCCAGCCGGTGAGTACGAGCGCCACAAGCGGCGGGGGCCAAAAAAAAAAGAAAAAGAAAAAAGCCGCGATCGGCTGTACTTAGGCTGCTCTACTGCCACCACTTCATTCTTCGTCTGCATTTGGCGGTAGGTCCTTCCCTCCGAGAGAGACCCGCTGCTGAATTGCCGCCGAAGACTTGGCCCTGCCCCAGGCTCCCTGAATCCTCTGGGTAGCCCTGTTTCTAGCTGTCACAGTTCCTCAACTGTGTATAAATCCACTGACTTTGTTTGAGAATGATCCAGGGTGGAAGCCATCCCTATTAAAACCCACACCGCCTCTGTCACTGCTAAGCAGTTCTTTACATGCACCTGGGATGGCCGCTGCTCTTTGGTGAATCGGGCCAGCCCCAGTGTGTGTCAGGTAGAAATCCTGAATGAAAAAAATGGGAAACCCTGGCGAAAATGGTTTCATTCTTCACAGCTCAAAGTATGGAAGGATAAACCACCTGCCCCTGTCTTCTCCATCCTGTTGGCCACCCATCTTGGCCAGCAAGAAGGAACGGCTTTGGGCCATTGGAAAATAAGCATCAAGTGGGCTGGTCAGTGCCTACCCCGATGTTAAGACAGGAAAAGGCCAGAAAAATCCTTGACTTATTATGCCCACCCTCACGTAGGTCACCGCTTCATGATCACTCTGTAATATTGATCCCAGATTCTCCCAATATATACCTGTGGAGAGAGCGAACTTTTTCTATCTTCTCTGACCCCTCACAGGGCCGTCCATGAGCCATGACATCCCACTGGTGTGCCAGCACCCTGCTGTTCATAAGTGTCTGGAGTCTGATGCTGTCCAGGCTCTATGCTGTACCTGTGACCCCTCTGAGCCTCTGGAGGTGCTTGCCAGCTGGAGCCCAGGAAGCTAAATTGCTGTGCCACATGCATGGATTCTGTGGGAATGGGAGCAACCCCCTGGCCCTGCAGCGTCACTATCAGTTCGAAGGAGACAAACACACTCAGTGACAGCCTCCTGGGTGGTGAAAGGTGCAGGGTAGCCCTGGTTTCCTCTGCTGTTTGGGGAACAACCATGCCCCTACGTGTCATCATTGTCATTGGAACTCAGATACCTCCGTTACCTGGAGAGGAACTGCAGCTGTCTCTGATCACACCAGCAGGCAAGAATATCACATGGTTCCTCGTAAACTGCTGAACTGGACTTTAGCTGCACATGACTTGATTCAGCAAGGTCCCCCAGACTGGACAGTTCCATTAAAGGACACACATTGTGACAAGCTCATGCCAGCAATTTGGTGTAAATTCTATAGGCACATTGCCATTTCAGAGAGATTTCATGAGCCCGGTTTGTACAGAGTGGATTTGGGACAACAACAAAAAACAGCTTTAAATTCCAACCCTCTGATCACAAACTGTGCTCCCTTCTGACATTTAAGAGCCCCAGTTTCAGGACCCCAGGTGTTAAAATTGGATCAACAAGAACATTTGGTTCTTCCACCTCAGACTTCTCTGAAGGAGGGTCAAATCCACTTAAAGGGCATGAATAGCTCTCACATTGCACCTGCATGTGCTCTCCTGATTGAAACTAGCCATAAGGATTGGGATGAATGGGTAACCTGGGAATAGTCTCACTCTTCCTTCAGTGTTATCCACGCAGAAGGGACTGTTATTGTCTATGTTGGCAAAGCAGGTATGTGTGTAAGGACAAGATGTAATATTGTGTTGATTAATGGGCACTGGGTCCAACCCATGGGGCCCTTATGCTAAGCGCTGTTTCTATAATATAACCATCATTGTTGGTTGTGATATTACATTTACTGTGCCTATATGGACTGTACAACAGTTAAATCCCTATCCTGAGCTCTACAAGGAGGTTTCTCCCATTTCACTGGGAATGGGTCTCGTTGCCATTAAGGTAAAAACACAGGCCATCACTCTTGGTGGGAGACTTTGCTTGGGTGGAGCCCCAGTGCAACAGGTCTTTTAAATCTCATGCTTCATCCCATTTGGTGATCACTGGTTTCCAAATTATACTAGCAATTGGTCTGATTCTGCTGGTTTGTTGGATACAACGACTGATGCAGCGGCTGCAATGGATGGAAGATCAGACCCGGTACCACGGCGTTAAGGATGCGATGGGGATACTCACTCAGTGCAAGTACCCCATCAACGGGGGGACTTGATAGCAGCCAGCTCTGTGTTTTGGGGAACCAGGGCACAGTATCTAGCCTGTCTGACTCATGAAAGACACCCCCCTCCAGTCTCTGTTTGAGCCAAAACCAATCAGAGAAAAGGCTTGCAGAGAACAATGAAGGGCATTGGGAGACACACCTAGACCCCTCCTAACAAGGGTGACAAGATTAAGACATCTCTATCTGCATACAGAATGAAGAACAGAGACAACTCCTCTAGCCTCATCTGCATGAAAGATGGGACAGGGATTAGCATAACGAATGAGGAACAGAGAACCTCACTAAACTTTGAGACCAGAAAAACAGGGACACAGTGCATCATGGGAATCCCTGCTCCAGGTGCTAATGAACCTACGCCTGCACACACTCAGCTTAGCAATTATCAGACCAATTCTAGTAATAAATCTTCAATTGATATCCCAAAATACTGAAGGAGCCTAGTTGCATTGTGAGCTCCCTGGAAGAAAACACTACCCATAGCCAAGAGTGATCAGTTCCTATTGTCTAGCTTAAAAAAAAACCCCTTGAGTCATCAGTTTACCCACAAAGAAATCTAGTGTTCTCCCTTGAACTACTGTATTTTCTCTATAAAAACCCCTACCTGTGCCCAAGTCAGTGTTCTGATGTATAGACCCAAACTCTGCATCAGTTCCACTTGGACACCATCTCCTGACTGATCATGTTGAGGGCTCTGCCAGTCTCCAGCACTCAGGACCCAGAGCTACCACCATCACCTGGGAACCCCGACCAGTTCAAGCCTCATGGAGTGGGTGAGATTTCTCTCTCTCTCTCTGTTTTCTTTTCTACCACAGGTATTAACCTTTAAAATGTAACTGTTATATTTATTTAGCCCTCCTTGTGCAGTTATCACTATTATTCAATACATTACTTTTATGGTTCAGCTGGTTGCTTCTCTCTGTCTCTGAATTTTACTCTTTTGTGTTTTCAGCTTCCCCCATTAATTCTGCAGCAACGCTTCCTTTACCTAAGCTAAAGATCCCTGTAGCGCCCAAAAATACTGTGGGCTTTGCTCATTAAGTGGGTTACTACCAGTACTATTGTAACGTGAAAGTGGGATAGGGACGTGTTAAACTTGGGGCACATAAGGGGGAGGGGCAGCTGAAAGTGCTGCTCAACCCAGCCCATTGAGTACAGTGACACATGAGGGGATCAGCTGGAGGGTGCTGATTGACCCGGTCCACTCAGTCTTAGGGGGTGGGGTGTGTGTTCATCTAATTCTAGGGCTGGAGGAACCCAGCCCTGGGGAACCTAGGTCCTGCAGGGTAGCTCCATTGGGAGGGGCCTTGCAGAAGGGAAAAGTAGAGCTCCATATGAACACACAAATGACATAAGCAGCATATTAACAGATTTACAGCACCCTCCTTCCCCACCCAGAAGAGTGACCCTAATAAATGGGCATAGCCCAAAGTAACGGGCACATCTGGTAACATGACCATCTTGGATAATAGCCATTGATGGACCCATCCTCCATGACCTTATCTCATTCTTTTTTGAACGCCTTGTATAGTTTTGGACTTCAACACCCCTTGCCAATGAGTTCCATAAAGTGACTGTTCACTGTGTGAAGAAGCATTTCCTTACATTTGTTTTAAACCAGCTGCCTATTAATTTCATTATGTGACCCCTGGTTCTTGTGTTACATGAAGGAAGCAATAACTCTTCCTTATTCACTTTCTCCACTTATCATGATTTCTCAACATTTGCCATGACAACTACAGCCCACCTAGTAACTTAGTTCATTCATGCCCAACAGTACACATATCTAGCTCTCAACTGAATTAAATGCATTTACCAAACCTCATCCTATGCTGCGTTTTGAAGAGCCGCTATTCAAAGGGAACACTGGGGTGCCCTTTTGTGTACACCACTGCAGCAGTTAATGCTAACTATACATCGCACTGTTCACAAGAATTTACTAGTCCTGTAAGGATTTTTCTTGAGAAGGCGAAGAAATGCTTTAACGCCGTCCATCTTGCTGATTTTTCTGCTTCGCTCTATTGTCTGCTGCTGATATTGATTGCACGCACCTGTGTCACATGTACATTGGAATATAATTCCACATAGTCCTACAATCCTTAGAAGACGATCCGAGAGGGAAGTAGAACATGTACTAAACTGGATTTTCTTTGCATTAGGAATTACAAATGTGCTCATTTTACAAATGAAAACTTGTCAGAACAAGGTAAATGTGCCCTGTCCTGAAGAAAAACTTCTTATTGCTTCTCAGTGTAGATTACAGCCCTTCTTGGCACCATCTCTATAGATTTGCCTCTGTGACTGGTTTTGCCTGCCTGCTTCGTGTTCCCGTTCTTTAGGACTTAGGCCAACTTGACCCTTGTAATGGCTTTAATTCCCTTCACTACTATGGAGGAAAACATGGCCTACCTAGCAACAGCCTTATTAAGCAAGAGCTGCTGAGGCTTTCAATCCTCTGTGGAGAGTTCAGTTGTTCAAAACAAGTTTTTAAATTTTCTGCACCTGGGATGGCCGCTGCTCTTTGGTGAATCGGGCCAGCCCCAGTGTGTGTCAGGTAGAAATCCTGAATGAAAAAAATGGGAAACCCTGGCGAAAATGGTTTCATTCTTCACAGCTCAAAGTATGGAAGGACAAGAACATACCTGTGGGGAAATTTGGTTGTTTCACAAAAATACATCACCATCGACAGAGTTGTTTCAGTGTAACAGGAAAAGGCCTGACTGCCAAAATAGCCCCATCTCTTGGGGGGGCACTTCCTTTATTCCCCTTCAAATTTAAAAACTTGTTTTGAACAACTGAACTCTCCATAGAGGATTGAAAGCCTCAGCAGCTCTTGCTTAATAAGGCTGTTGCTAGGTAGGCCATGTTTTCCTTCATAGTAGTGAAGGGAATTAAAGCCATTACAAGGGTCAAGTTGGCCTAAGTCCTAATGAACGGGAACACGAAGCAGGCAGGCAAAACCAGTCACAGAGGCAAATCTATAGAGATGGTGCCAAGAAGGGCTGTAATCTACACTGAGAAGCAATAAGTTTTTCTTCAGGACAGGCACATTTACCTTGTTCTGACAAGTTTTCATTTGTAAATGAGCACATTTGTAATTCCTAATGCAAAGAAAATCCAGTTTAGTACATGTTCTACTTCCCCTCTCGGATCGTCTCTAAGCCCACAGCCCTCAGTGTTCTGGGCCCACCCCACTCACTGGATCCTTTGAGTCTGCAGCTTCAGCTCTGAAGGGTTAAAATCCACGTGCTGTTTGCATAACAACTTGGTACACCTCTACCCCGATATAACACGACCCGATATAACACGAATTCGGTTAGAACGTGGTGAAGCAGCGCTCTGGGGGGGGCGGGGCTGCGCTCCGGCGGATCAAAGCAAGTTCGATAGAACGCGGTTTCACCTCTAATGCGGTGAGATTTTTTGACTCCCGAGGACAGCATTATATCGGGGTAGAGGTGTATATGGATTGCGTCCGCTTTTAGAGGCCCAAAGTCCAGAGTCTGGTCAAGAGGCCAGAGGCCTAGCAAATAGTGATCAGCTACGAGAAAGCAGAATAAACAAAAGATAACCTTGGCCCTAGGTCATTAATTTGTTATTAATGCAGATTTCCATGGAAGGATATGACTAATACTTTAATGGCAGAATATGGCCCCAACATTCTCATTAGCCATCCTTAGACCTGACAGGTACGTCTTAATGTCTCCAAAGAAACTTAGAGACAGACTATTTTAAAAAAAGACCTGCTGAATGAATAAAATGAGGTTTAAAATTAACTTTGTAAACCAAATACAGTAGAACTTGCTTATATTGAACTCAGCTGTAATGAAACTTCATGTAAGTTTTGCCATTGACGTCAAAAGGGTCTGACCTTTTTCCAAAGTCTCAAATTGCCTCTATGCATTTCAGTAAATTTGCACTCCTGCTACACAGAAGCTACTCTATGTTTATAGGGCCAGATGGCATACCCCCCAACACACAGCCTGAATCCTATACCATAACGCATTTAAGCATATGTGGAGCTCTAAGTGTGTGAATAGTCCCATCAAAGTCAAGGAATTTGTAAGGAAAAACATGGCACTCTTCCAAGTTGCAAAAAGGCAAAAAAACCCACTTCACAACCACTACTTCAGTACCAGAGCTTCACTCCTGTTCACTGGCAGGAAGATGGTGCATAGATATGACTGCAGGTAGGAAAAGATGCCCAGCTTCTTGTCCTGCCTTGCTCTGCCAAGCATCCCGCCTCTCCTGTGTGGTTAGGTCTGGGATGCTGTGTTTCTGACAGGGGTCCCCAAACTGTCTTGCACGGGGAGGGCAGTAGAATTTTCCCCCATAGCGATGATCACACACAATATTCAAACAGTGTGCGGTGCAGGTTACAACAAATGCATAGGAGGTCATGACTCTACAGAATAGATGCAGGAGCTCTAGAAGGCCTCAAGAAAAGGAGTTCCTCTACACAACAATTTTTGTTGTACCCCACTAACGGAAACGTTGTTCTTTCTGGATTTTAAAAAGCCTCTCATAAAAATGCCACATCTGGTAGCATTAGCGCTGAGTGCAGAGAAAGTGGGTGCCACGGCACAGCTAGACTCCTTTCTAAGAAAGCAATAGACGTCAGTCAAGAATGTTACCAGCGATTGCCTCAGGTGGAAAGTGATAGCTAAAAGTGTATGCAGTTGACAGATTGATATTAATTTCCTAGAGCCTGCTTCTCAGGTATCAGATTTGTGGGTACAATACAGTCATTCCTGGAGTGGAGTTTCTTGGGTAATCAAAATAGGTTCTACCTGTTTCACAAAACGTATTGATTTAGGGCCTGATCCAAACCCACTGAAGTCGTTGGAAGGTTCCCACCGATTTCAAATTATGGGCAGTGGAGTTGGCCCCATTTGAGCACTTTGTAAGGACTCAGGAAAAAGAATCCCATTCAAAATAGTTAGATAACTAAAGAAAGGCATGTGGTACTATTTTCCATATTATTCCTTACTGTCTCAGCACTGTGTGGAAGAAAGTGTTCATGCTCTTTATCCCACAGGGATTGGAAGGAATCCTATGAAATGATTATTTGCCACATGAGAAGAACAGAAAGCATTTGTACAGGCTTAGGGGAGTGGGGAAAAGATGGTGCTGTTTTATGTATGAAATGTTCCACGCGCTAAAGGAAGAGAGCTGGGTCATGTAAATAAGCAGTGACCCCCCAGGCTCTCTGGATTCTCTACTAAAAGGGGACCTGACCCTGCAAACCCTTGCTTTCCTCAGTAGTATTAGAGCCCAATCCTGCAATTGTTTAAGCTAATGAGTCAGTTTACGCAGGTGACAAATCTGAGTAAAATACTTGCATGAATGAAGTTACTTCCCTGTTTTGTATTGTTTCAGGATTGGGCTCTTAAGGCAAGGAAACGGTACTGTGTGATTTAAGCACAACTTGCAACTGGATTTTTTAGGATTTGGCCCAATGTCTCTTATTACTCAACAACTGTTTTGCTAGGCCACAGTGGTGGCCAGTGAGCTGCAAAGCTCAGACTGAAACAGCAGATGAGATTTACAGTTATACACTGAGTCTTGTAGAGACACAAATGCCCTAGAGAAGACTGGCATGATGGATACTGCTGCAATCAGAGTTCTGGGGAACTCAGCAATGTATCCAGTTGTCCAATTGTATGATGTCACTTTAATAGGGAGAGGCATTAAAATAAGTCAGTTCAGGGACAGTGTTTCTGATTCAAGGAGGATTATGGCCTATGAACTATGGGAGGAATGCCGTACTTCTGCAGTTTTAAGGAGACAGCCTTTGGCTTCAAATGTTTGTGACCCAAACCAATTTATTATTCCTGCTTCTTGAATATTTGTATTTGTTCTTTTTTTTGTTTTTGGCCAGGGAGGAAGGGTGGCAGATGGATGGTACTGTAGCCATACATTTTACCCTGCAGGGGCATCCACCAATTAACCACTTGTGAAAGGGACCCAAGGGTAATGTCACAGGTGACAGATAACCAGGAGACCTCAGATCAGTCTGTGACAAACATAACAATAATCTCGCGCATCTCAAGGGCTAAAAGCTCAGTGGAAGCGGAGTCTCTCCTTTATAGTGCCGATTTAAAGGGGAAGCAAGCTGAAGCTTGTTCATGGTATGGGAGAGGTACCAAGCGGTGACTCTCTGATCCCAGGTGATAAACTCCTCCCAGCAAAGTACCGACTCAGAGACTACAACGCAGAGCTGCGGCGGAGGAAGAAATAGACGGGGTCCCCGGGATGTGGGAGCTCACTACACTCAAACTTTCCCAAGCCTGGCCTGAGGGCTCTCTGCTCGCTACAGTGATATTTCGTCCCCTTCAAAAGTTCCCTTGGGGAAGCTGTGGGAGGAAGATCCCCTAGGGGCCGTGGCGAAGACCAGGAGCAGGTCTTGTGTCTCGGTGGTGGGGGTGGCTGTTGGCTTTTCCTCCACCCCATTGCGCTCCCCCGGGGGCTCCCAAGTCAGCGCCCACCAGTTTGGGATTTATCTTTCCTAGGCGGACCTCTTCCCTTAACCTCCTTCTCCCCGCTTCATCCCTGCAGCATCTGCCTCAGCCTGGTCCTTGCACGGCTGAGCGAAGGGGCCGGGTAGAAATGCCGAGCAGCTCACCGAGATGAGGTGCAGCTGCTCCTGGCGCTGGAGCAGGATGGAGGGAGGGGAGACGCGCCCAGCGGCTGGGGTACACCGGGAGAAAGAGAATGAGGAGAGGAGCGGGTGCCCACACACACAGAGAGAGGCGGAGAGCAAGGACACACACACACAGTTGCACCCAGAGTCAGGCACCCCATGCCCAGTGCCTGAGACAAAGTGACAGAGCAGGGGGCACAGACACCGTGTGAGAAGCAGGCACCGGGGCTGAGATGCACATGAGAGAAAGACAGAGGGCCGAGAAGACAGGCCCCCGCCCACACTGACCGAGAGCGGGACGCAGATACACACACACACACACACACACACACACACACAGACCAAAAGAGACAAACACACTGAGATTGTGACAGAGACACTTCAGGGACTGGCAGCCACACACCGAAAGAGGCTGATACACACACCTGGTGCCTGGGCGAATCACACACACAGCGTGATAACAGACACCCAGTGATCCCACACATGGCGATCTCACGGGGTTACACACACACGGTGATCTCTCACACACACAGACAGCGATCTCACACAGGATGATTATACACAGATGGTGATCTCTCTCTCTCTCACACACACACACACACACTGATCTCACACAGATAGGGTGATCTTACACACGCAGCCATGGTCATGATCACACACAAGAGACAGGCTGATCGCACACACACAGAGCGATCTCTCTCTTACAGGGTGATCACACACACACATGATCGTACACACCTCTCCAGGGACAGGGAGAACGCCAGGCTCCGCTCCGCGCGGAATCTGAGCACAGCAGCAGCAAACCCATCCTGGGTCTGGGCCTTTCTTCTCTCTCTTTTTCCATTTAGTCAAACAACACCTCCCCAAGCCCTGAAAAAATGCCTGCCTGTGAAGCGAGGAGAGGGCACCGGGTCTGTAAATAAGAAGTGAGTACTGGCACAATGGCATGTGTTTCTAGATCGCAGTCTGTCCGAACCCCTCCTGGCCTGACCCCCTTCCCTGAAACCCCTGCCGCACCCAGCAACCCCTGCCGCACCCTCCTGCATCCCGACCCCCTGCCGCACCCCACACCCTTCCTGGCCCGACCCCCTGCTGCACTCCACACCCCTCCTGCACCCCAACCCCCTGCCCTGACCCCCCTGCTGCACCCCGACCTCCTGCCACACCCCGCACCCCACCAGGCCCCAACCCCAGCCCAGAAACCCCAGCGGCACCCCCACCCCCAGCCCAGAGACCCCTGCCGCACCCAGCATCCACGGTCCTGACCCCCTTCCCTGAGCCCCCTGCTTCACCCTGCACCCCGCATCCCTCCTTCACCCCACACCCTGCCCTGAGCCCCCTGTCACACCCCTCACCCCTCCTGCACCCCCTGGGGACAGGGAGGGGGCAGAGTTGGGGGGGATTTTGGGGAAGGGGTTGGAATGGGGGTGGGGCCGAAGGAGGCATGGGGGGGGTGTGTGTCAGTAAATGCAGTCCTCAGGACAATGTACTAGTCCTCATGGTCATTTGAGTTTGAGACCCCTGATGCAGAACCGTTACTAGGTATTTTTGAGCCCCAGGCAAGAATATAAAATTGCACCCTCCCCCAGGGCTGGCTCTTCTGCAGCAATTCGGCGGCAGGTCCCTCAGTCCCTCTCGGAGGGAAGGGCCTGCCGCCGAAGAATGAATGAAGTGGCGGCAGTAAAACCTGTGATTTTGGGGGGGTCAACTCATGATTTTTGACTGCTTGGGCTGGTAATGTTGCTTCCAAGATGGTCTTTGGTTCCAGTCTAGTTCCAATGCAGAGAGGGACTCACAGGTTAAGAGAGGAGGGAGGTGCTGGATATCAGCAGTGGCCACTAGGGATCAGCATGTGTCCTGAGAATGCTGGGAGTTCAGGTTTGCAGCCAGGATCAGGGGTGGCAGGTTTGTAGAAATTTTGGTGGTGCCCAGAACCCGCTCTGCCCAAACTCTGCCCACGGCTCTGGGAGGGAGTTTGGGTGAGGGAGGCGGTCTGGGGTGCAGGCCCTAGGCTGGGGCTGGGGATGGGGGGGCCGGCTCTGGACGTGTGTTGGGGGGTGGGTGGGGGTAGGGTGGGTGGGGGTGCAGGTTCTGGGAGGGAGTTTGGGGATGGAAGGGGTGCAGAGGGACCGGGTGCAGGGGTGAGGACTGTGGCTGAAGGTGAGAGGTTTGGAGTGTGGGAGGGCTCAGGGTGAGGGCTCTGTCTGGGGCTGGGAAT
The DNA here is from genome assembly GCF_016161935.1 of Mauremys reevesii. Lineage (NCBI taxonomy): Eukaryota > Metazoa > Chordata > Testudines > Geoemydidae > Mauremys > Mauremys reevesii. The sequence goes on from NC_052625.1 coordinate 46,396,356, forward strand.
GGGAGGTCTGGGGAATGGGAGGGCTCAGGGCGAGTGTAGGGGTGAGGGCTCCGTCTGGGGCTGGGAATGGGAGGGCTCAGGGCTGGGGAGTGGGGCAGCATGCCGGGGTCTGAGGGCTCTGGTTGGGACTGGCGTGGCCGGGTTGGGGGTGGGGGCAGTGGGTGCAGTGGAGGGGGAAAGCTCTGACTGGGGGGGTGGGCTCTGGGGTGGGGCAGGGCTGGGGCTGAGTTTGGGGTGCAGGCAGGCTGCTCTGGGACAGGGGCCAGAGGAGGACTCCCAGCCCTTCCCTGCTGGCAGCAGCAAGCTCTGGGGGAGGAGCCCCCCTTTCCTGCCCCCCCAGCAGCACATTCACCTCCACCACTGTCACTGCATTGGCTCCTAGGACCCTCTCAGGTCCAGGAATCTCCCTCACTTCCCCTGTGGTGGGTGCCAGGAGGTGCTGCATGCGCCTCTGCCCCTGCTGTTGCCCCTGACTGTAACCTCACTGAGGGCGAGGATGGGGCTGCCTTCTTGCCCAGCATGGGGCAGGAGCAGTGACTGCGGGCGGAGGAGAGGGGCTCTGTGCTGCTGGAGGGTCTCGTTGGAAAATGAAAAGTCTGAGGTGGAAGGGCAGGCTCAGGGTCAGGAAATGGGGGGCACTAGGACCCTGCGGCAGCAATTGCTGCAGGGAGGCAGCATGGAGCTGCTCTGTCCAGAAGGAGGGGGGTGGGAGGAAGTTGGGGCCGGGGGACACTCAGGGAGGCGTGGGGGCAGCAGGTGGGGCCGGGGGCACTCATGGGAGGCGTGGGGGCAGCAGGTGGGGCCGGGGGCACTCATGGGAGGCGTGGGGTGGAGGAAGTTGGGGCCGGGGACACTCAGGGAGGCGTGGGGGCAGCAGGTGGGGCCGGGGGCACTCATGGGAGGCGTGGGGGCAGCAGGTGGGGCCGGGGGCACTCATGGGAGGCGTGGGGCAGCAGGTGGGGCCGGGGGCACTCATGGGAGACGTGGGGGCAGCAGGTGGGGCCGGGGACACTCAGCGGAGGCGTGGGGGCAGCAGGTGGGGCCGGGGGCACTCATGGGAGGCGTGGGGGCAGCAGGTGGGGCCGGGGGCACTCAGGGAGGCGTGGGGGCAGCAGGTGGGGCCGGGGGCACTCAGGGGAGGCGTGGGGGCAGCAGTTGGGGCCGGGGGCACTCATGGGAGGCGTGGGGGTGGGAGGAAGTTGGGGCCAGGGGACACTCAGGGAGGCGTGGGGGCAGCAGGTGGGGCCGGGGGCACTCATGGGAGGCGTGGGGTGGGCAGCAGGTGGGGCCGGGGGCACTCATGGGAGGCGTGGGGGCAGCAGGTGGGGCCGGGGGCACTCATGGGAGGCGTGGGGCAGCAGGTGGGGCCGGGGACACTCAGGGAGGCGTGGGGGCAGCAGGTGGGGCCGGGGGCTCTCATGGGAGGCGTGGGGGGGCAGCAGGTGGGGCCGGGGGGCACTCAGGAGAGGCGTGGGGGGGCAGCAGGTGGGGCCGGGGGCACTCATGGGAGGCGTGGGGGCAGCAGGTGGGGCCGGGGGCACTCATGGGAGGCGTGGGGCAGCAGGTGGGGCCAGGGGCACTCATGGGAGGCGTGGGGGCAGCAGGTGGGGCCGGGGACACTCAGGGAGGCGTGGGGGCAGCAGGTGGGGCCGGGGCTCTCATGGGAGGCGTGGGGGCAGCAGGTGGGGCCGGGGACACTCAGGGAGGCGTGGGGGCAGCAGGTGGGGCCGGGGGCTCTCATGGGAGGCGTGGGGGCAGCAGGTGGGGCCGGGGCACTCAGGAGAGGCGTGGGGGCAGCAGGTGGGGCCAGGGGCACTCATGGGAGGCGTGGGGGCAGCAGGTGGGGCCGGGGGACACTCAGGGAGGCGTGGGGGCAGCAGGTGGGGCCGGGGGCTCATGGGAGGCGTGGGGGCAGCAGGTGGGGCCGGGGGCACTCAGGAGAGGCGTGGGGGCAGCAGGTGGGGCCGGGGGCACTCATGGGAGGCGTGGGGGCAGCAGGTGGGGCCGGGGGCACTCATGGGAGGCGTGGGGCAGCAGGTGGGGCCGGGGCACTCATGGGAGGCGTGGGGGCTGCAGGTGGGGCCAGGGGGCACTCATGGGAGGCGTGGGGGGGCAGCAGGTGGGGCCGGGGGGCACTCATGGGAGGCGTGGGGGGGGCAGCAGGTGGGGCCGGGGGCACTCATGGGAGGCGTGGGGGGGCAGCAGGTGGGGCCAGGGAGGGGGATCACCTGGGTTATAAATATCTCCGGGCCAGCGGCTTTTTTTTTTTCTTTCTCCGCCAGTTTCTGCACCTGAGGCAAGTGCCTCACTCCCCTCGCCCGGGCACTGCCCTGAGGTGAAGTAGGGTGAAGAGCTGGCAGAGCTTTCTGAGCAACTTGTATTGTGGGGATGTCCCCCCCGCCCTTGAAATAGGCATTAGAGGAAGGAAAGAAAGACGTAAGGAAAGGAACAGGCGCAGCTTCTCGCCTGTCTAGCCAAGACCAGCAGGCTTTGTAGGCACCATGCCAGGCAGCTGATCTCTAGGCAAGAGTCCCACTGAGGTAAGTAGGAGCCCAGCTGCAGGGTCAGTCCGGGTGGGGTGCGGGGGGGGGGCAGATGTGCACAGTTAGAACAGACGCACCGCTTGTACCGACAGAAACATGAACCGCGCCCGATTCGCTACTTTGGCTGCACTGAGCATGCGCGGCCGAACTGAGCATGCCCAGTAACCTGCGCTGTCGCCACTGCCCTCTCTCTGCCCTCACTTCTACTCACCATTTGCTGCCTGCTCTTTGGGGAGGTTTAAAATGCTCAAGGGGGCAAATCGCAGCGGGGGGACTGCCAGGGTCTGAGGGGGGGACACAAATTTACTGGCCAGAAGGGGTCAAGCTGCTGTGGGCAGCGGCAGGAGAGAGGCTGAAGGGGAAAAATCGGGGGTGGGGGGTGGTAGCCGTGGTTAAGCGCAGGGGAGACGCTGCCAGACCCTGTGCGGGGACAAAACCCCCGTTTAGGGAGGGGGTAGTGGGGGGGACAGTGGCCCCTCGGGATGAGCCCCCTACTGCGCTCGCAGATCTGGGGGTGTCGGGGCTGGGGGGGGGGGGCACAGGCTGTTTTCAGTTGTGCCCCGTGTCAGCCCTGGAGCAGGGGGCGGGTTCCTGGGGCTGGGTCTTAAAGGCACAGGCAGCCCGATTCCTACACTGTCAAAGGGTAGACAGCGCGGCTCCTCTCTATCCTGTACAAGTGCTGCGGGGCTGTTACTGCTCCAGCCAGGAGACTGAATGCGGGAAATATTGTACAGACGCCCCCTCCCTCAAACTCTGCCTCTCACATTTTGACTATGTAAAAGTGTCTTCTATCATTTTCTATGTCTATATGAAATCCCTGCAGCTCCTTTCTCTTATACAACGTGCCGATTTGGTAACTCCCTCCCAGAGCCCACATGTCTGTACCCCCTCCTGTACCCGAATCCCCTGCCCCAGGTCAGAGCCTGCACCCGTCACTCAAACTCCCCATAGCCTGCAACCCTCCTGCACCCCCAACTCCATCCCAGAGCCTGCACCCCAAACAGGGCCAGATTAACCTGTTGTGGGCCCGGTGCTAAACATATTTGTGGGTCCCCCTGGGGGAAATGGGGACATGAGGCATGGGGGCAGAGTCCTCAGAGCGAGGGGCTGACTTGGGGCAATGGGATATGAGTCATGGCACGGCAGGGACAGCCCCACTCCACCCAGCCCAGTACAAGGGCACTGTTTACAAACCAGACCCACGCTGTCCAGCCCAGCCCTGCACTGCCATTGTGCTTCTTCCCCTTGGGAGTGGGCCCATGCTGCACCATGCTAACCCCTGCCCAGCACCCCTCTGGCTCCCTACGCGCAGTGCCACACCACCGCTCTGGCTCCCTACGCGCAGTGCCACACCACCCAAAGACCCCCACAAACCCCCTGCCCAGCACCCCTCCGACTCCCTATGCCCAGTGCCACACCACCCAGAGACCCCCACAAATCCCCTGCCCTGAACCCCTCTGACTCCCTTCAGCCAGTGCTGCACCATCCAGAGACCCCCACAACCCCTGCCCAGTGCACTCCCAGATCACTCCCCCACCCACTCAGAACCCCCACAGATCCTCTCACTGACCAGTGCTCCCCAGCTGAAGACCCCCCACAGCCCTCCCACAACTGCACAGTGCCCCACACCTTCCCACCCAGAGCCCCCCTACAGATCCCCTCACTGTCCAGTGCCCCCCACCACCACAACTGCAGTGACCCGCACAGACCCCCACACTTCCCAGCACCCCACACACACAGATCTCCCCACTGACAGGCCCCCAACACATAGATCTCCCACCCCAGTGTCCAGCACCTACCCAGACCCCCTAGAGTCCTACTCTCCCAAACCCTAGCCCCCAGCCACAGTAGCCGGCCCTGATGGGAGGTGACTGTGGCTGCGAGGCTGAGATGGCAGCACAGCCAGAACTGGTCCTGGGGCAGGATAACTCTGGCCTCTTGGGAGTGGTGGAAGCAGCCAGGCTGGAGCAGGAGCAGAGCCTACCTGGACCAGGCTCTCTCAGGACCCAGCTGAGCCTCCCCCCTCCCCGACTGTTCCCTGTGAGTGGCTGAGACTGGCCCAGCCTCTGCACCGGTCCCAGGTGGCTCTTCCCCCAGGGAGGCAGGTGGGACCCCACAGGTCCCAGGCAGTGGAGACAGCTCATAGCTGGAGCAGTGCTGGGTAGCGGGGCAGATCCCTGAGATGTGACTCCCGCGATCCTACCCAGCCCACCCACACCCATTGGCCCCGTGGCCAGCAGCCTTGCAGAGCACACACCTCTCTCTCTCTCCCTGCTTTCCTATCACCAGTTATGTTACTACAGGAATGAAATCGAGACATCCCGTAAAACAGCTAGTTCCACATTGTTCTTCAAACCTCAGATCATTGAAATGTAGCTTTGCATTTGAGATACTATATGACTGTAGTACATTTTGCACCGCCTGCATCTACACTGACATCAGGAGAGGAGAAGAGGACAAGACTGTCCCTAGCATATATGATTTTAAAGAAAGGAGAGACACACACACACCCACTATCAATACAACAAGAAGGGAGAACAGTAGCTGGTGCCAAGAGAGAAGATGCAATGAAACCCTTCTGTACCCACAACTGATGTCTGAAAAGCATCAGTCACTCTGCAGATCAAAGAAAGAAAGAGCAGCCAGTTTCAGACAGATAGGATCCTTATGACCTATAGGAGAAGTGTACTTCCCTATAGCAGTATCCCACCATAATAAATAAATCCATAAGAAAATTAATCAAAAATTAAGATTAGGAGTCAGATTTAAAATATGAACATTTTCAGCGTTAGTTTAGTATGAAAATATTGCACTTACTTTTCTTTTACTCCTGCCTTCATAAAAGCAACAGAGTTATAACATATAATTACAAAGACTAAAGTGCATGCTTTACTATAATTAGGACCAGGCAATCCAAGATGAAAACTACACCGTGGCAGAGTCCTACAACCAGGTATTTGAGGCCAATCCCTTTATCAATAGAATCCTCAACCAAAATTTGAGGAAGGAGACGAGTCACCCTCAAACTTTTGACAATAGCTCAAGGTCAGACACCAAGAAGACCAGCGCCATTAGTATTCTGGTTTTGGATAAAATACTTGATCTTGCCTACATCATAGAAACCTTCCTCTCTCCAAGTCTACACCCCACTACACCCTTTAGCGATAAAGTAACCATTAAAGAAGTTCTGAATCAGTCGTCTTTCTTCCCAATTTAGGTTTAACAATAAAGCTGCAACCTAAGTAGCTATGGGAGATGACAGTGCAACTACTAGGTATTGGTGGGGGAAAAGTGTGCTACTAATGTCCTGGATATACTGGCAGGGCAGGCTTTAGGCTAATTCAACCAATTCCCCTGAATTGGGCCCTGCCCCTAAGAGGGTCTTGCGCCCAAGCCCCGGTTCGGTGTATTGGCAAGAGTCAGTGCACTGTACCGGGGTGGCCCGGCTTCTCCAGGGGACAATTTAAAGGGCCTGGGGGCCCTTTAAATTGCCACCACTGCCACACTGCTGGAGCCATGGGGTAGGGCTGTTGGGATCTGTGGGCTACTTAAAAAGTCCGTGGCCCCCGTTGCTTCTATCGCCCCAGCCCTTTAAATAGCCACTGGAGCCCCGCCGCTTCCCCAGGGCTCCGGCAGCTGTGTACATGGCCAGGGCTGTGGAAGCAGGGGAGCCCCAGGTGGCTGCTGTTACTCTGGTGGGGGAAGGAGGAGGAGGGAGCACTTACCATACCGGGTGGTCTGTACCCCCTGTACCTGCACCCCCTGCCCTGTCTCCAGCCAACCCCTGCTGCACGCCCCCTGCCTGAAGCCAGCCATTCCTGCACTCCTCTGTCTTCAGCACTGCCAATCTATGCCACACCCCCCTATGGCCCTGCTTGAAGCCAGCCAGCCCACCCCTGTCTCCAGCCATTGCTGCACCCCTTGCCCTGCCTGCAGCTAGCCCCATGTCCACTGGTGCCCTGCAATTCCCTGGGCAGTAACCCTGCACACCTGCTTCAATGATGGGAGAAGAGAGCAGCTGGTACCCACACACATGTGCACACCCTAGGGTGACCAGACAGCAAGTGTGAAAAATCAGGATGGGGTGGAGGTTAATAGGATCCTATATAAGAAAAAGACCCCAAGATTGGGACTGTCTCTATAAAATCGGGACATCTGGTCACCCTAGCACACTCCCAGGGAGTGGCGGGGACCCACACATGTGAAGTGGAGTTCATTTCTAGTTCAGTCCCATTAGGGACCATCAATCTGTCAACTGCATACACTTTTTAGCTATCACTTTCCAAATGAGGCAATCGCTGGTAACATTCTTGACTGACGTCTATCGCTTTCTTAGAAAGGAGTCTAGCTGTGCCGTGGCACCCACTTTCTCTGCACTCAGCGCTAATGCTACCAGATGTGGCATTTTTATGAGAGGCTTTTTAAAATCCAGAAAGAACAACAACGTTTCCGTTGGTGGGGTACAACAAAAATTGTTGTGTAGAGGAACTCCTTTTCTTGAGGCCTTCTAGCGCTCCTGCATCTATTCTGTAGAGTCATGACCTCCTATGCATTTGTTGTAACCGGCACCGCACACTGTTTGAATATTGTGTGTGATCATTTTTCCCTCAGAATTGAAGCTGACATTTGAACAGTTTGAAGTGTCAGGATTGTAGCAGTTCTGAACTTTACTGAACAAACACACTCGAATGCAGCTCACTTCTGACAAAACATACCACCACCCAGCATGGACAGGATTAAATAATAGGAGGGGTTACAACAGGAGAATCTAAAAGGAGAATCTGCACAAACTCAGAAGTTCTAAAGTGTGCAACACAGGGAAGTAAAACAGTACAGGAAAGTGTTGTCAAAACTTGTCTATTACATGTTAATTACAGAGAGAGTGAGGGGACATATTACTGGCAGAATGGCAAAATCAATCATATACAGTGTCTGCTGAAAGCTGCTCAAAAGGTGGGATATGCTAAAAGTAGGTTCAGCAGAGATGGATGGTTGGGAAGAGTGCAGGTGAAGAAGTCAAAGTTACATGATAAACAAACAAACATATTCCTACTACAAAGAGCTTTAGCCAATCTAAATATAGATATGACAAGAACATACCTGTGGGGAAATTTGGTTGTTTCACAAAAATACATCACCATCGACAGAGTTGTTTCAGTGTAACAGGAAAAGGCCTGACTGCCAAAATAGCCCCATCTCTTGGGGGGGCACTTCCTTTATTCCCCTTCAAGTGCAGGGGCACTTCCTGTCTGAAAGGCTAGTCCTTCACCCTTAATGAAAAGCAGTTGCATGAAGTCTGGAGTTAGTGACTCCCCCTTAGTCCTCTCATGGCTCACTTGTGGCAACTTCTCCTCCCTTTCTGTCTCTGCTCAGCCTGATAACAGGCTTGCAGTGCAGTTTTAATACTTATTTGGTCATTTGGTGATAATTTCTGTTCCCAAAGGATTACCACAGTGGGATTTCGCTATGGGGGAAAATTCTACTGCCCTCCCCGTGCAAGACAGTTTGGGGACCCCTGTCAGAAACACAGCATCCCAGACCTAACCACACAGGAGGCGGGATGCTTGGCAGCAAGGCAGGACAAGAAGCTGGGCATCTTTTCCTACCTGCAGTCATATCTATGCACCATCTTCCTGCCAGTGAACAGGAGTGAAGCTCTGGTACTGAAGTAGTGGTTGTGAAGTGGGTTTTGCCTTTGCAACTTGGAAGAGTGCCATGTTTTCCTTACAAATTCCTTGACTTTGATGGGACTATTCACACACTTAGAGCTCCACATATGCTTAAATGCATTATGGTATAGGATTCAGGCTGTGTGTTGGGGGGTATGCCATCTGGCCCTATAAACATAGAGTAGCTTCTGTGTAGCAGGAGTGCAAATTCACTGAAATGCATAGAGGCAATTTGAGACTTTGGAAAAAAGTCAGACCCTAGATCCTTTTGACGTCAATGGCAAAACTTACATGAAGTTTCATTACAGCTGAGTTCAATATAAGCAAGTTCTACTGTATTTGGTTTACAAAGTTAATTTTAAACCTCATTTTATTCATTCAGCAGGTCTTTTTTTAATAGTCTGTCTCTAAGTTTCTTTGGAGACATTAAGATGTACCTGTCAGGTCTAAGGATGGCTAATGAGAATGTTGGGGCCATATTCTGCCATTAAAGTATTAGTCATATCCTTCCATGGAAATCTGCATTAATAACAAATTAATGACCTAGGGCCAAGGTTATCTTTTGTTTATTCTGCTTTCTCGTAGCTGATCACTATTTGCTAGGCCTCTGGCCTCTTGACCAGACTCTGGACTTTGGGCCTCTAAGCGGACGCAATCCATATACACCTCTACCCCGATATAATGCTGTCCTCGGAGTCAAAAATCTCACCGCCTTAGAGGTGAAACCGCGTTCTATCGAACTTGCTTTGATCCGCCGGAGCGCGCAGCCCCGCCCCCCCCAGAGCGCTGCTTCACCACGTTCTAACCGAATTCGTGTTATATCGGGTCGTGTTATATCGGGGTAGAGGTGTACCATGTTGTTATGCAAACAGCACGTGGATTTTAACCCTTCAGAGCTGAAGCTGCAGACTCAAAGGATCCAGTGAGTGGGGTGGGCCCAGAACACTGAGGGCTGTGGGCTTTGCAGTGCACAGATCAATCTCAGAAGCATTTGCATAAAGATCTGACAGCTTGTCAGGCATGCAAAGAAGACAAAACAATGCAAACACATTTGAGGACACTGAATTGTTTTAAAGTTACCACGCTAGCTTTTCAAAATGCTGTTCAGTTTCTGAGCACATTATACATTGAAAAGTTTTATATAGAACTGTACCATCTTTGGAACCGCAGTCTTACCAGTTCCATTATGCTGCAAATCCAGGAATTTACCTAGGGTTTATAAAATCAATTTCAGTACTATCATGGTTGAGATTATAATATAATCCACATTTTATAGAAGACAACCAAATACTCATCAGCATCACCAGAAAATTTAAAAACTTGTTTTGAACAACTGAACTCTCCACAGAGGATTGAAAGCCTCAGCAGATCTTGCTTAATAAGGCTGTTGCTAGGTAGGCCATGTTTTCCTTCATAGTAGTGAAGGGAATTAAAGCCATTACAAGGGTCAAGTTGGCCTAAGTCCTAATGAACGGGAACACGAAGCAGGCAGGCAAAACCAGTCACAGAGGCAAATCTATAGAGATGGTGCCAAGAAGGGCTGTAATCTACACTGAGAAGCAATAAGAAGTTTTTCTTCAGGACAGAGCACATTTACCTTGTTCTGACAAGTTTTCATTTGTAAAATGAGCACCTTTGTAATTCCTAATGCAAAGAAAATCCAGTTTAGTACATGTTCTACTTCCCTCTCGGATCATCTTCTAAGGATTGTAGGACTATGTGGAATTATATTCCAATGTACATGTGACACAGGTGCGTGCAATCAATATCAGCAGCAGACAATAGAGCGAAGCAGAAAAATCAGCAAGATGGACGGCGTTAAAGCATTTCTTCGCCTTCTCAAGAAAAATCCTTACAGGACTAGTAAATTCTTGTGAACAGTGCGATGTATAGTTAGCATTAACTGCTGCAGTGGTGTACACAACAGGGCAGCCCAGTGTTCCTTTGAATAGCGGCGCTTCAAAACGCAGCATAGGATGAGGTTTGGTAAATGCATTTAATTCAGTTGAGAGCTAGATATGTGTACTGTTGGGCATGAATGAACTAAGTTACTAGGTGGGCTGTAGTTGTCATGGCAAATGTTGAGAAATCATGATAAGTGGAGAAAGTGAATAAGGAAGAGTTATTGCTTCCTTCATGTAACACAAGAACCAGGGTCACATAATGAAATTAATAGGCAGCTGGTTTTAAAACAAATGTAAGGAAATGCTTCTTCACACAGTGAACAGTCACTTTATGGAACTCATTGGCAAGGGGTGTTGAAGTCCAAAACTATACAAGGCGTTCAAAAAAGAATGAGATAAGGTCATGGAGGATGGGTCCATCATTGGCTATTATCCAAGATGGTCATGTTACCAGATGTGCCCGTTACTTTGGGCTATGCCCATTTATTAGGTCACTCTTCTGGGTGGGAAGGAGGGTGCTGTAAATCTGTTAATATGCTGCTTATGTCATTTGTGTGTTCATATGGAGCTCTACTTTTCCCTTCTGCAAGGCCCCTCCCAATGGAGCTACCCTGCAGGACCTAGGTTCCCCAGGGCTGGGTTCCTCCAGCCCTAGAATTAGATGAACACACTAAGACTGAGTGGACCGGGTCAATCAGCACCCTCCAGCTGATCCCCTCATGTGTCACTGTACTCAATGGGCTGGGTTGAGCAGCACTTTCAGCTGCCCCTCCCCCTTATGTGCCCCAAGTTTAACACGTCCCTATCCCACTTTCACGTTACAATTGTACTGGTAGTAACCCACTTAATGAGCAAAGCCCACAGTATTTTTGGGCGCTACAGGGATCTTTAGCTTAGGTAAAGGAAGCGTTGCTGCAGAATTAATGGGGGAAGCTGAAAACACAAAAGAGTAAAATTCAGAGAGAGAGAGAAGCAACCAGCTGAACCATAAAAGTAATGTATTGAATAATAGTGATAACTGCACAAGGAGGGCTAAATAAATATAACAGTTACATTTTAAAGGTTAATACCTGTGGTAGAAAAGAAAACAGAGAGAGAGAGAAATCTCACCCACTCCATGAGGCTTGAACTGGTCGGGGTTCCCAGGTGATGGTGGTAGCTCTGGGTCCTGAGTGCTGGAGACTGGCAGAGCCCTCAACATGATCAGTCAGGAGATGGTGTCCAAGTGGAACTGATGCAGAGTTTGGGTCTATACATCAGAACACTGACTTGGGCACAGGTATGGGGTTTTTGTAGAGAAAATACAGTAGTTCAAGGGAGAACACTAGATTTCTTTGTGGGTAAACTGATGACTCAAGGGTTTTTTTAAGCTAGACAATAGGAACTGATCACTCTTGGCTATGGGTAGTGTTTTCTTCCAGGGAGCTCACAATGCAACTAGGCTCCTTCAGTATTTTGGGATATCAATTGAAGATTTATTACTAGAATTGGTCTGATAATTGCTAAGCTGAGTGTGTGCAGGCGTAGGTTCATTAGCACCTGGAGCAGGGATTCCCATGATGCACTGTGTCCCTGTTTTTCTGGTCTCAAAGTTTAGTGAGGTTCTCTGTTCCTCATTCGTTATGCTAATCCCTGTCCCATCTTTCATGCAGATGAGGCTAGAGGAGTTGTCTCTGTTCTTCATTCTGTATGCAAATAGAGATGTCTTAATCTTGTCACCCTTGTTAGGAGGGGTCTAGGTGTGTCTCCCAATGCCCTTCATTGTTCTCTGCAAGCCTTTTCTCTGATTGGTTTTGGCTCAAACAGAGACTGGAGGGGGGTGTCTTTCATGAGTCAGACAGGCTAGATACTGTGCCCTGGTTCCCCAAAACACAGAGCTGGCTGCTATCAAGTCCCCCCGTTGATGGGGTACTTGCACTGAGTGAGTATCCCCATCGCATCCTTAACGCCGTGGTACCGGGTCTGATCTTCCATCCATTGCAGCCGCTGCATCAGTCGTTGTATCCAACAAACCAGCAGAATCAGACCAATTGCTAGTATAATTTGGAAACCAGTGATCACCAAATGGGGTGAAGCATGAGATTTAAAAGACCTGTTGCACTGGGGCTCCACCCAAGCAAAGTCTCCCACCAAGAGTGATGGCCTGTGTTTTTACCTTAATGGCAACGAGACCCATTCCCAGTGAAATGGGAGAAACCTCCTTGTAGAGCTCAGGATAGGGATTTAACTGTTGTACAGTCCATATAGGCACAGTAAATGTAATATCACAACCAACAATGATGGTTATATTATAGAAACAGCGATTAGCATAAGGCCCCATGGGTTGGACCCAGTGCCCATTAATCAACACAATATTACATCTTGTCCTTACACACATACCTGCTTTGCCAACATAGACAATAACAGACCCTTCTGCGTGGATAACACTGAAGGAAGAGTGAGAATATTCCCAGGTTACCCATTCATCCCAATCCTTATGGCTAGTTTCAATCAGGAGAGCATGCAGGTGCAATGTGAGAGCTATTCATGCCCTTTAAGTGGATTTGACCCTCCTTCAGAGAAGTCTGAGGTGGAAGAACCAAATGTTCTTGTTGATCCAATTTTAACACCTGGCGTCCTGAAACTGGGGCTCTTAAATGTCAGAAGGAGCACAGTTTGTGATCAGAGGGTTGGAATTTAAAGCTGTTTTTTGTTGTTGTCCCAAATCCACTCTGTACAAACCGGGCTCATGAAATCTCTCTGAAATGGCAATGTGCCTATAGAATTTACACCAAATTGCTGGCATGAGCTTGTCACAATGTGTGTCCTTTAATGGAACTGTCCAGTCTGGGGGACCTTGCTGAATCAAGTCATGTGCAGCTAAAGTCCAGTTCAGCAGTTTACGAGGAACCATGTGATATTCTTGCCTGCTGGTGTGATCAGAGACAGCTGCAGTTCCTCTCCAGGTAACGGAGGTGTCTGAGTTCCAATGACAATGATGACACATAGGGGCATGGTTGTTCCCCAAACAGCAGAGGAAACCAAGGCTACACTGCACCTTTCACCACCCAGGAGGCTGTCACTGAGTGTGTTTGTCTCCTTCGAACTGATAGTGACGCTGCAGGGCCAGGGGGTTGCTCCCATTCCCACAGAATCCATGCATGTGGCACAGCAATTTAGCTTCCTGGGCTCCAGCTGGCAAGCACCTCCAGAGGCTCAGAGGGGTCACAGGTACAGCATAGAGCCTGGACAGCATGAGACTCCAGACACTTATGAACAAGGATGTCATGGCTCATGGATGGGCCCTGTGAGGGGGCAGAGAAGAGAGAAAAACTTCCCACGCTCCCCCCGTATATATTGGGAGAATCTGGGATCAATATTACAGAGTGATCACGAAGCGGTGACCTACGTGAGGGTGGGCATAACAAGTCAAGGATTTTTCTGGCCTTTTCCTGTCTTAACATCGGGGTAGGCACTGACCAGCCCACTTGATGCTTATTTTCCAATGGCCCAAAGCCGTTCCTTCTTGCTGGCCAAGATGGGTGGCCAATAGGATGGAGAAGACAGGGTCAGGTGGTTTATCCTTCCATACTTTGAGCTGTGAAGAATGAAACCATTTTCGCCAGGGTTTCCCATTTTTTTCATTCAGGATTTCTACCTGACACACACTGGGGCTGGCCCGATTCACCAAAGAGCAGTGGCCATCCCAGGTGCATGTAAAGAACTGCTTAGCAGTGACAGAGGCGGTGTGGGTTTTAATAGGGAGGGCTTCCACCCTGGATCTTTCTCAAACAAAGTCAGTGGATTTATACACAGTTGAGGAACTGTGACAGCTAGAAACAGGGCCGCCCAGAGGATTCAGGGAGCCTGGGGCAGGGCCGGGTCTTCGGCGGCAATTCAGCAGCGGGTCTCTCTCGGAGGGAAGGACCTGCCGCCAACTCCACCTACTTCCCTCTACCAATCAGGATGGGGTTCGCCCCGATAGGACCACCCTGAGAGGAGATTTGACCAATCAGAGTGAGTGCTGGGCGGGGTGACCTGTTCGGAAGTGGGTTGTGTGACCCCTCTATGAACTCCTCCCAACGCCCTCTGCCAATCAGAGAGCAGCATCATTGCCCCAGAAGTCCCAGCTTTGGGCAGAGGAGGCCATCTCTGACCAAGGACACATGTTTTAGAAGTTGTGGAAAGGCTGCTGAGAGGAAACATGGACTCCTTTACCATCCCTTTGAGAACTTTGGACTTTGTTTTAGCTCCGAGCACCTTTGGAATTGTGTGGAGAAAGCGCTACCTCGGTGACAGTTCCAAGGAGGACCCTTTGACTCAACGATGATGGATACATTGGAATCCGACCCCGAAAACTTTGTTAGGCATCCCAATTAGTGTGAAGGCCTCTCATTGTCCACCCCCCTCGAGGTGGAAGGTGATCATGGCTTGGGGGAGTCACCGGCAGACAAGGTGAATGGAAAAGACGTCGCTCGGTTAAATGAATGATTAAGAAGCGACGGTCGAGGATGGGCTGTAATGGGGCTAGGAAAAGATGGTTACTCACCATTGTAACTGTTGTTCTTCGAGATGTGTTGCTCATATCCATTCCATGTAGGTGTGTGCGTGCCGCGTGCATGTTCGTCGGAAGACTTTTACCCTAGCAACTCAGTGGGTCGGCTGGGCGCCCCCTGGAGTGGCGCCACCATGGTGCCGGATATATACACCAGCCGACCCACCCACTCCTCAGTTCCTTCTTGCCGGCCACTCCAACAGTGGGGAAGGAGGGTGGGTGTGGAATGGATATGAGCAACACATCTCGAAGAACAACAGTTACAACGGTGAGTAACCGTCTTTTATTCTTCGAGTGATTGCTCATATCCATTCCATGTAGGTGATTCCCAAGCCTTACGTAGGCGGTGGGGTCGGAGTGAGATGTTGCAGAATGCAAACTGCTGAGCCAAAGGCTGCATGATCTCTGGACAGTTAGACCAAAGAGGCAAAGGTCCAGTTCGAGGACCAGGTAGTAGCACAACATAGCCCCTGGAAGGGTATGTGAGTCAGGAAGGCAGCAGAAGAAGCCTGACCCCTTTCCAAATGAGCAGTAAGGTGGCTCGATGGAACATGGGCCAAGTTACAGGAGGTGCAAATGCATGACGTCATCCAAGATGAAAACCTCTGGGAGGAGACAGGTAGGCCCTTCATCTGGTCTGCCAAGACAACGAAGAGTTGGGGCGTACGAAAGGGCTTGTCCGCTTGACATAACAAGCGAGCGCCCTACGGCGTCTAGGGAGGGCAAATGTGCTCCCTTCGCGATGAATGTGGCTTCGGAAAGAAGACCGGAAGGAAGATATCCTGGATGATAGGAAAGGTCAACTGCACCTTAGGGAGGAAGGCCGGACGTGATCACAACCGCACCTTGTCCTTGCGAAACATAGTGCACCGTGGGTCCACCGTGAGAGCCTGAAGCTTGGAGACTTGTCTGGCCGATGCAAAGGCTACAAGGAAAAAACTCTCTCTCAGGACAGGTATCTCAGCGAGCATGTTGTCAGTGGCTCGAATGGGGCAGGCATAAGACTGCTTATAACCAGGTTGAAGACCCAGGTTTGGTGGGGCAGCAAAACTGGGGGTATAAATGCCCCAAGCCCTTGAGGCCCTTAATGATGAATCGCGCCAGGCGCTGATGTTTGAAAGATCAGAGGTAATCCAAGATGAAATGTATCGGAACCTCGGTGGGAGAAACATTGTGTTTCGTAGCAGCAAGAGAAACACTTCCAGTTGGCCAGATACGTTAACCAAGTGGAAGGCTTCCTACCACCCAGGAGAATCCTGTAGAACCGAGGCAGAGCAACGTGACTCCGATCGGTTTAGACCTGCAGCAGTCATGCTGTGATATGCAGGGATTGCTAGTCTGGGTGGTGAAGTTTGCCGTGATCCTGCGTTATGAGGTCTGGGCAAAGAGGCAGGGGAATAGGGTTGGCTATCGACAAGTCTAGTAACATGGTGTACCAGTGCTGCCTAGGCCACGCCAGAGCGATCATGATAGCGTGCGCTCTGTCCCTGCAGAGTTTTAGCAGGACCCTGTGAACCAGCGGGCACGGTGGGAAAGCGTACAGCAGAGGGCTCGCCCACGGCATCAGAAAAGCAGCCAAGATCGAGCCCGGGGAGAGGCCTTGGAATGAGCAGAACTTCCCTCTCGTTCCGTTCGCAAGAGCGAAGAGGACTATGCGGGGAAAACCCCACTTCCGGAAAAGGAATGGATAAGATCCGGCGGAATCAACCACTTGAGAGACAGGAAGGATCTGCTGAGGCGATCAGCCAGAGTGCTCCGGACCACTGGGAGAAAGGACGGTACCAGGTCCATCAATTGGGCTGTGCAGGAGTCCCGGAGCTGGACCGTGCTCCTCCGTGCTTGTTTATGCAACGCGTGTCCGTTGTGTTGTTTGTGAACACCGAGACACAACAGCCTTGCAGGTGCTGCTGAAGCGTCTGTTACACAAGGCAGACTGCTCTCAACTCCCGGACATTGATGTGCAAGGCCAGCTGGTGAGCCAATCGAAGGCCTTAAGTGTGAAACTGACCCAAGTAAGCACCCCAGCCGAGAGATGGGGCGTCCATCATGAGGGCCACCGAGGGTGAGGTGGATGGAACAGCATCCCTGCACACATCAGGGAGGGCGTCGACCCCCAGTCGAGGGAGCCTAGGACGCTCGGGGGGATCGAGGCGACCATGACCATGTCACCTTTGGCCGGGTGGTACACTGAGGTGAGTCACAATTAAAGTGTACGGAGGCGCAGCCTGGCATGTTTGGTTATGAACGTGCAGGCAGCCATGTGACCCAGGAAACCTAGGCAAGTTCAAGCCACAGTTGTCAGGAAGGTCCATAGACCTTGTACAATGGTTACCATCGCGTGAAACCAAGGCGTAGGTAAGCAGGCTGTGCGATACTGGAGTCCAGGGTGGCCCCCAGTTAAGTCTATTCCCTGTGTGGGAATCAGGTGGATTCCTCTTTATGGATCATCAGGCCTGAACGCAGGAATAGGACCTTGTCGACGCCCACATGAGTGGTAACTTGGGCCCCGGTGGTCCCTGGAATGAGCCAATCGTCTAGATATAGAGAACGTGTATCCGACGGTGGCGGAGAGGTGGCGACTACAGCCAGACACTGTGGATACACATGGGCTGTATAGAGGCCAGCCGGGAGGACCGTAAACTGGAAATGACGGTTGGCCACAAACCGGAGGTACCTTCTGTGTGGAGGATAAGTGGCGACGTGAAAATATCGCCCGTTATATCGAGGGCGGAATACCCGTCTCCGGGATGCAAGGATGAGATGACGGTCCCATGGACACCATGCGGAACTCCAGGTCTATCATGAACTTGGTGAGCTCCCGCAGGTCTAGGGTAGGTCTGAGACCTCTCTTCGCCTTGGGGATCAGGAATCAGAGGGACTAGAACCCTTTGCCCCATTCGTCCTTAGGACCTCCTCTATAGCTCCGATGGTGAGGAGCGTCCGCACGTCTTGCAAAAGGAATTGCTTGTGAGAGGGGTGCCTAAGATGGACGAGGAGGGATAGGCTTTTGCCCGATTGGTGGTTAGGAGGACCCTGATTTTGGCCCCTTTGGGGTCCCGACCAACGCCTACGATTGCCTCAACGACGCCTGCTGGCAAAGCCCTGTCTTTGTCTAGGCGCAGGGTAAGGGCAGTGAGGCTGGGCGGAAAGGTCGGCGGTGAGACATCGGTATGCATATGCCGAGAGCAGGGCCGCCCAGAGAATTCCGGGGGCCCGGGGTCTTCGGCGGCGGGGGGCCCCCGCTCAGGGGCGGCCCTTTCCCTGGGGGGCGGCATTTGGCTCCGGTTGAGCTCCCGCCGGGACCTGCCGCAGTCATGCCTGCGGGAGATCCAGCCGAGCTGCGGGACGAGCGCACCCTCCACAGTCATGCCTGTGGCAGGTCCACTCATCCCGGGCTCCGGTAGACCTGCCGCCGGCATGCCAGCGGGAGCTCAACCGGAGCCACGGGGGCCCCTGCGGGACGCGGGGCCTGGGGCAAATTGCCCCTCTTGCCCCCCCTGGCCGAGAGGGAGTGCATAGTGACCTTGCTGTCCTTTGGCCTTGCAGCCTAGGGTCAGCTGTGAGAACAGGCCTTTGTCATTGAAGGACAAGTCCTGTATAGTGTGCAGCAGCTGCGAGGGGAGGCTCAATAACTGGAGCCATGAAATGTGCCTCGTGGCCACACCCGAGGCCAGAGTCGTGGCTGCGGAGTCAGCTACATCCAACAAGGCCTGGAGGGAAGCTCTCACCACTTTCGTTCCATTTTTCCAGGAGGGCATCAAACCCCTGACAGAAGTTCAGAGAAACCGACTCTGTAAAGTCTCCCAGCGCCGCCCATAGTAACGGCTGAGCAGGGCTTGCTGGTTTGCAAGGCGAAGTTGTAGGGCGCCTGCCGAGTACATCTTATGGCCCAGGGAGTCCATTTGCCTAGCCTCCTTGAATTTAGGCCATGTCGGCCATGGCGTTGCATGTTATTGACGGACTAAGTGGCAAGGGAGCAGGGGAAAGATGTACCTATAGGTACCCGTCACCCCTGGAGGATACCATGCACACGCATTCGACTCCCGAGCCCACGGGCGGGATAGTGACCACTTGGAGATTCATAGTGAACGCCACTCGTCTCGGGAGGTCCTGATGGGCCCCCAAGCCGATTAGGGGGAGGCCGAAGGAGTACGCTCCTGCCAACGCCTCATGTGGGGAGGAGGAAGAAGAAAGGCCAGGGACAAGTGGGTCCTGTGTGGGCTCACGCTCCTGGACGACCTCCTGATCCGGTGGGATGTGGGAATCCGGTGGCTGAACTGGGCTTCCTCCATACCGGTCGGAGGGGGACGGCCAACCGTCGCCTCTGGCACCCAGTGCTCTGACAGAACAGAGCGAGATCGGATCACAGGTAGGCCCTTGGCCTGACGGCACGCCCGAGACATACAGGGTAGCCACTGATGGGGGTTAGGGTCCTGGCCCTGGGGCACGTGGGAGACTCTGGTGTGCACACCCGAATGGATGGCCATGGAGGAGCTAAAAGCCCTGGGCATAGTCTACCTCTCTAGCTGATGTCGTCTCAACGCGGTACCGGGGATCGGTACCGGGAGGCATACTGGTATCGGGAGCGAAAATGGGACCTGCGACCGGAGCGGTGCCAGGAGGTCGACCGAAATCTCGAGGCTGGATGCCGGGAGTGGCTACGGGAGTCCAGAGCCTGGAGCGGTGCCAGGAGCTGGATCGGCACCGAGTGTGCCAGGTCGGCGAACGGGACGCTGATCGGTGCCGCGAGTACGACCAGTACTGAAATGGAAAACGGTGCCAGGACCGTGAGCGGTGCCGGCACCTGGCTTGGCGACGGGACCAAGAACATCTGCGGGACCGCGATCGTGAACGCTGCTGCTCTGAGGTGCCGACGGAGGGTGGTCTGAGCAAGGCAGGCTTGCCGATCGACAATATAACCCGCACCGGCGGTGCTGGACTCGATGGCTCTTGCGTGGCCGGAGTCGACGGTGCCGATAATGTTGGTGCCGCAGCAGGTATCAGAACCGGGCAGACCGAGTTGGTATAGCGTTCAGGCTGCGGAGCAGGCGGCTCCGACGCAGCTGGAGAGTAAGCTCAACCACGGCTTGTACCGGGGAGCTTTCCGGTACCAGACTCGACAGCTCTTGCATGGCCGGAGTGAACGGTGCCGATACCGTCGCTGCCGCAGCAGGTATAGGTGCCGGGCAGTGCAACTTAGGAGAGCGCTCGGGCTGCGGAGCAGGCGGCTCTGATGCAGCTTAATAGCGAGCTCGACCACGGTTCGTACCGGGGAGCTTTCCAGCACCGGACTCGACGGCTCTTGCATGGCCGGAGTTAACGGTGTGGATATTGTCGGTGCCGCGGCAGACATCGGTGCCGGGCGATCCGACCAGCATAGCGCTCGGGCTGCAGAGCAGGCGGCTCGACGCAGCAAGAATCTTGTGCCTCTTCATACTCCAGGAGAGGATCCATGCCGAGTGGGCGCCGGAGCCAGCGACGGCCGGTGCCGAGAGGCCTTGGCGGTACCGGCGATCCGGTGCCGAGGGAGCGCTCATTGAAGACTAACCAGCGCTCGGTGCCGAGAGCAGAGGAGCAAGAGCTGCCTCCCTCAGGAGCTGCTTGAGATGAAAGTCCCGCTCCCCTTTTGTTCTCGGATTAAAGGCCTTACAAAAGCGGCACTTATCTGTTAGGTAAGATTCCTCAAGGTACTTAGGAGAGGATCTCTTGTCGGCATCGGCTTGTGGCCGGCCGAGCATTCTAAAACCCTGTGGACTGGGCATCGTACCCGGCACCGGGTGTGGGGAAGGGATAATCCCGAACCCTCTGAATTAAATACTCTAACTATACTACTATAGAAATCTGAACTATAATTAACGAGAGAAACTATGAGTAGCTAGGGAAGTGGAGGTCAGCTAAGCCGCGCTCCACTGTTCCAACGACCGACACGGGCGGTAAGAAGGAACTGAGGAGTGGGTGGGTCGGCTGGTGTATATATCCGGCGCCATGGTGGCGCCACTCCAGGGGGCGCCCAGCCGACCCACTGAGTTGCTAGTGTAAAAGTCTTCTGACGAAAGTGCACGCGGAGCACACACACCTACATGGAATGGATATGAGCAATCACTCGAAGAAGAACCAGGGATTGCATAAATTAACAACAAGCAGTAGGGTGCTTACACTGTTTCTTTACTGAAAATCTCTCAACAGCTTGACGATGCCTTTCTAGAGGCCTCTGAGAAATTACACATCGGTAGCCCGTGGGAAAAAATATATCGTGCCTCAGCTGTTTTTGCTCATGCCTGAGACACAGATCTCAAGAGGAAAATCTGGAAAAGGACAAAATGGAAGAATGAATTGTAGTGAGATGAGGCCTGAGGCCTGATCTGAAGTAAGGGTCAAGATGTTGCTAAGCAAATTTAGGCTGTGAGCCAGAGGCAGGCCCTGCTCACAGAAATTGGCAAAAAGAGGGCTGCTAGAAGAGGAAGGGTTTCAGCTGCTGTGTACAGATGTGGTCTCCTCACCTCAAAAAAGATATTCTAGCACTAGAAAGGTTCAGAAAAGGGCAACTAAAATGATCAGGGGTTTGGAGAGGGTCCCATAGGAGGAGAGATTAAAGAGGCTAGGACTCTTCAGCTTGGAAAAGAGGAGACTAAGGTGGGATATGATAGAGGTATATAAAATCATGAGTGATGTTGAGAAAGTGGAAAAGGAAAAGTTATTTACTTAGTCCCATAATACAAGAACTAGGGGGTCACCAAATGAAATTAATAGGCAGCAGGTTTAAAACAAATAAAAGGAAGTTCTTCTTCACGCAGCGCACAGTCAACTTGTGGAACTCCTTACTTGGGGAGGTTGTGAAGGCTAAGACTATAACAGCGTTTAAAAGAGAACTGGATGAATTCATGGAGGTTAAGTCCAGTAATGGCTATTAGCCAGGATGGAGTAAGGAATGGTGTCCCTAGCCTCTGTTCGTCAGAGGATGGAGATGGATGGCAGGAGAGAGATCACTTGATCATTGCCTGTTAGGTTCACTCCCTCTGGGGCACCTGGCATTGGCCACTGTTGGTAGACAGATACTGGGCTAGATGGACCTTTGGTCTGACCAGGTACGGCCGTTCTTATGTTCTTAGGAACGTATGCCAAAACAGCACCAGAACAGCTGGGTACGAACACATCCCACACAGATAACAAGGAACAGGCAGACCCAGCCTAATGACAGTATAAAAGCACAATATGATGAATAGACAATAGGAAAGGATAATATGATGGACAGACTGTATAATGGAAGGATTTGTTCGAAACGACCTGTGCCAGGAGAAAGGCAGTAATGCGCAAAGGGGCTGCACCTCAATGCATCAGGAGTGATGAGTAATCTGTTCTGCACCTGTGTATAAGAATACGTACCGGAGAGCACATCTTTGTCCAGCCTAGGGTGCAGTGGAAATCCCCACCACTGACTGATCTGTGTCCATTGCAGGGAGCATCACACCAGTAGCTACTGACAACAGGAACCAGCTCAGACTCCCTTATGGTAGGGGTCATGGCATCCATTTTTACAGGCGGCGCCACAAGGTTGTGTTCAAGCAGGCGATTAATAAAACTTATTTAAATGTGTCAATACGAATGTGTCCCCCGCTCCATACTTGTGTGAGTAAAACATGGTACATGACATGGATATAAATTGGCAGTCGGGAAGTTTAGGCTTGTAATTAGACGAAGGTTTCTAACCATCAGGGGAGTGAAATTCTGGAACAGCCTACCGAGGGAAACAGTGGGGGCGAAGGACCTCTCTGGCTTTAAGTTTAAGCTTGATAAGTTTATGGAGGGAATGGTTTGATAGGATAACACTATTTAGTCAATAGGTCAATAACGTGCCGCCACTGGTAATTAGTACCGAGGGTCAATGTTGGGATATTGAAAGTCTTTTTCCCGAGTGTCTGGCTGGAGAGTCTTGCCCGCATGCTCGGGGTTCAGCTGATCGCCATATTTGGAGTTGGGAAGGAATTTTCCTCCAGGGTAGATTGGCAGTGGCCCTGGAGGTTTTTCACCTTCCTCCGCAGCATGGGGCAGGGGTCGCTTGCTGGAGGATTACCTGCTACTTGAAGTCTTTAAACCAGGTTTTGGGGACTGCAACAGCTGAGTCAAGGGAGAGAATTATTTCAAGAGTGGGTGGGTCAGCTTTTGTGGCCTGCATTTTGCGGGAGGTCAGACTAGATGATCATAATGGTCCCTTCTGATCTTAAGTTCTATGATTCTATGTCTCCACAGACGGCTCTGTTAAATAACTATATTACACCCCCCCGGAAGTTGGGAGCTTTAGTGGGGTGACCCCTACCATAAGGAAGTCCATTTTGTCCTTTTCCAGATTTCCCTCTTGAGATCTGTGTCTCAGACGTGAGCAAAACAGCTTATGCATGATAGACTTACTCCCACAGGGCTACCGACATGTAAGTTCTCAAAGGCCTCTAGAAAGGCATCTGTGACAGGTGGGATCACAGAAACCCCTGGGAGCTGCCACCTGATGTGCCCAGACTACTGCTACCCTGCTTTCCCTGCCAGCTCAGGACCCCAGCACCCTGTCTTGCTGAGCCAGACACTCCCATCTGCTCCAACACAGACCCAGGGTCTGAATTACTTGCCCCAAGCTGCAGGGTTACCTGAAAGCAGCTAACAGAAGTGTTCCTGTCTTTAACACTCAGATGCCCAGCTCCCAATGGGGTCTAAACACAAATAAATCCATTTTACCCTGTATACAGATTAAAATGCGCAAATCTATATCTAATCAAACTGAATACAGATAAGATCCCCACCAGTTCCACAATGCTCCTTTGACAGACTAATCTCCTTTTAGCCTGGGTCCAGCAATCACTCACACCTCCTGTCCTTTGTTCCCATTTCTTTCGGGTATCCTGGGGTGGGGGTGGAGGCTCTCTCTTTAGCCAGCTGAAGACAAAATGGAGGGCTCTCCCAGGGGTTTAAATAGACTTTCTCTTGGGGGTGGAGATCCACTCCTCACTCCTGTGCCGAGTCCAGCTCCAAGATGGAGATTTGGAGTCACCTGGGCAAGTCCCATGTCCATGCATGACTCACAGTTTTTACAGGGAGCATCCATTGTTTACATGCTACCTTGAACTTCCTCAAGTAGACTTCTTATGTGGATTGGAGCATTCCAAGATCCATTGTCCTTTCAGTGTTTCTTGATTAGGTACTTAATTTCCCCAGGAACTGACCAAATGCTCTACTAAGGTTATTTAGAAATCAAGCCGATACACAGCCAACATAACTTTGAATACAAAAATGATACATGCATACAAATAGGATTAATACATTCAGTAGATCATAACCTTTATGGAGATATGTTACATGGCATATGTCGCATAAAACACATTCTAAGCATATTTCCATAGAGCCTTATGGGAGGTACCGTCACACCCTCCCCCTGAGCTTACTGCCAGAGATTTGGACACTGTTCATCGCGGAGGCAGTACATGTAAAATCCCTGTTTGTTTTTGGTTACACTCCTTTCAAGTACCTTTAAACCATATGATGTCATTCCTAAGGGTCCTAGCCAGTTTTGGGGGTCCTGATCCTCAGATGCCAGAAAACAGGTTGGGGTTTAGTATTGTTAACAGAACGCAGACAGCGATATCTGTTACAGCGGAGGCGTTTTGGCAATTAGCCACCAATGCCATGAGGCAGTGTGCCTCAGTTTCCCCTTCTACACAGCAGCATGGGGCTGTTATGCTTTTGCTGCTGTTCCAAGCTTCCAGACTGTTTACAGGGGTAGGCTGAAAAGTAACTTGCTTGTGGGGCTCTCCTGTCACCATCCCTAGCATGTACAACAGTGTCTTCCACAAAGCAGGTATGTCCCACATCTTTAAAGGGTTTAACACTAGTACGCATTCCTTTGTTTTATCCCATAGGTGAATTAGCAAAAGACACAAGGTTAACAGCAAATCTACGGTGGACAGGCTTCGTTCACTCAGTTTGACTCCTTTAGTGTCTATTGCATTTTCCCAGCTCTCTGTAGCCTCTGGTAGGCACTCTGCCTCTTTGGAGAAGGCTTTTAATTCAGGCATGTGGTTGAGCCTTTGCCAAGGAGAGGGTGCACTGCCACCATGCCTGCCCTCGGCCCCTCCCTCTGGAATGTCTCTGGGCTGGACCGCACTCCCTTGTGAAGTGCCACCCATGCAGAGATTCCCACCACCACCCCCATCTTGGAGAGAGAGTTTTATCTCTTACAGGTGCAGCAAGAACACCACCTTTCAATGGGGGGCTCTGGACCCCTTGGGCACCCCACTTTCTGTTCCCAACAGGCCAGCTGGATGGACTCCCCGTTCAGGAGATCTGACCTCAGGTTTCTTTACAACATGAACCATAGGAGAAGGGGCTGGCATTTTAAATGCAAACTTTCACCCTCCTCCTGGGAAAGTCCTTCCCACAAAAGGTGGGCGGACTCTCTGCCCCCTTCCATCTGGGCTTCCTCTCTGGGCTCCCCTCTGGGTCAGACACTCCTGTGTCCCCGAAAGGAAGGTGACCCTGGTCCAACTGTGGGTTCACAGCTACCAGCTATGGCAGACTTTTCACTGGCCAGCAAAATTCCCCCCTTTTCACTCAGGTTGGGTTTGCTTCCAGCTACAGCGATCTTGGGGTCTGTTTCCACCACTGTGGTCACCAGGACCACAACTTCCACCTTTGGCACACACCTCTCTATGCACCCCAGGGCAGGTCCTGCCCTCTGCTGACCTGCAATTTCCTGGCAGTCAGCAGCTGTGGTGGCCCCCCTGTTACAAGGTGGTTCCTCCCCTCCCTGGGGAGATGATTACGGGACAGGAGCTGCCTTCATCCAGCCCCTCCTCTGGAACTTTCCTTGAGCCCCGGGACTACAGAAACTGGCCACAACCATCCCTGCCCCAAAGCTGCATTCTTTACTGCTGCAGAGGAATCTAGGAGACACCTCCTATTCCCAGCAGTCCATGTGACTTCACTCCGCACCGACCCCGACTGCTAACCAGCCCTGGGACAGATTCTGCCACACTAAAGAAATTGTTTCCCAATAGAAACGGTGCAAAATTGTGTGCCACCCAGGGCGGCTCTACAAATCACGCTGCCCCAAGCAGCGGAGCGCCGCGCCTCCCTCCCAGTCCCGCCGGGTCCCCTTCCCGCGGCTCGCATCCTGGGAGGCGGCATTTGGCTCGTGGAGCTCCCGCCGGCATGCCAGCGGCAGGTCCACTGGAGCCCGGACGAGCGGACCTGCCGCAGTCATGCCGGCGGGAGCTCCACCGAGCCAAATGACGCCCTCCCAGGATGCCGCTCTGCCGGCGCTTGGCCGCTGGTGCCTAGAGCCGCCCCTGGTGCCACTGCAACAGTTGGTTCAGCCTGCAAATCCTTAGTTTGCATGTGTACTTTAGCTAAAGGTGCAAAGACTTTGTAACCCGCTAACAGCTCTAATTCTGCCATTTTACCTGGCAACAGATCCTTCTTCTGGATAAGGTCCCTCCTGACCACAGAAATCTCAGCACCTGTGTCCCTCAGTCCAAGAAGCACTGCACCATTCATTTTAACAGCATGCATATGCTCATTGCTTGGTTGTGTGGAAGCAAGCTTTACAAATCCAGTGTGGAAAGAGGCCACAGCCTGGCTCTGAGAAGCCACAGCTTCATGTGTTGCTTGTTTCTACTCAGAAAGGGACACTTAGTCCTCAGGTGCTCAGTTGACTTACAATCATAGCACCTCTTGGGCTCCTCTGCTTGCACAGGAAATTTGGGACGAGTTCAGGGGAATTGGGAGGTTCCCCAGCCTCCTTTCCCAGGGTAAAACGGTGATTCTGCTTTCCCAACCCTGTACCCCTCTCCCAGTGGTTTATGTTTGATTGCAGCTTGTGCTTGCTCATAAGAGTCTGCATACCCAGCTAATTCACCCACTGCATTTACCTTTTTGTCCCACAAATACTGTTTTACATCTTCCCTGCCCATATTCAGGAAGTGTTCCTGAGTAACCAGATCACACATCCCTTGGAAGCTTGTAATGCCCTTCCCACACCCACTTGTCTACCAAATCTCTCATTTCATTGGCATAAACTACATTACTCAATCCAGATCCCTCTTAAGACTCCTGAATTTCACCTGTAGGTTTCAGGTGTAATCTGAAACTCTTTCAAAACCAGATCCTTAAATTTACTGTAGTTTGAAGCATCATCAATAGGCATCTTACTGAATATGTCCAGAGCTCTACCAGTCCATTTTGCTATCAATGTGGTCATCTTTTGATCTTCAGGGATGGCATGCAGGGTGCCCAGTCTCTTGAAGGTGATGAAATATTCGCGATCTCGCTGGATTCTCATACTGTGGACACAGTTGTTCTATTTATGAATTTTTGGGAAGTGGAGCCAGCAGGTGGAGGGTTTTGTCTCTTTGACTCCGTTACAGCCAGTTCATGCTTCTGGGCCTTTCTCTGGGCCTGCATAGCTCTCGTGGACAGCCTCTTCCCTGGCTTTTCTACCTCCATCCTTGCTGTCTCTGCCTCCATAGCTCTCTTGTGGGAAGCTGCTTCTGCCTCCACCCTTGCTGTCTCTGCCTCCATTGCTCTCTCGTGGGCAGCCTCCTCCTTTCCATTAGTCGTTTATGTTCATTTTCTTTCTCTTTTGCTTCCAGTCTAGCTAACTCTAGTTTGTAAGCAGCTTCACTGCTAGTCATTTTCCTGCTTTCTTCTTCTGGGCCACATCCTCTGCAGTTCACTGAAAGTGGATGCACTCAGCTCAGGATTCTTCATTAACAGAGACTTTCACAGTGCCCAGTGTTCAGCCTTTCTGGGCAATTTGCACCCTGTGCAGTTTTAGCATCTTCAGATCTTGTCTCTTACTTTATTTGCTTCCTTTTCTGTCCCTACTTCCCTTACCCAAAATAAGCAAATAGAAAATAACAAACCAGTAACCACTTGGGCTGTTCTTCAGCCACGACCACACTCAAAACTCACTTAAAATCACTACCAGTACCTCAAAGCAATCAGATGTGCACAGATTCTGCTGACTACGCCACTGTAACAGGCTGGATCACAGAAACCTCCTGGGAGCTGCCACCTGATGTTCCCAAACTACTTCAAGCCCTGCTTTCCCTGCCAGCTCCCTGTCTTGCTGAGCCAGACACTCCCGGCTGCTCCAACACAGACCCAGGGTCTGAATTACTTGCCCCAAAGCTGCAGGTTTACCTGAAAACAGCTAACAGAAGTGTTCCTATCTTTAAACTCAGATGCCCAACTCCCAATGTGGTCTAAACCCAAATAAATCCCTTTTACCCTGTATAAAGCTTATACAGGATAAACTCATCAATTGTTTGCCCTCTATAACTCTGATAGAGACATAGGCACAGTTGTTTGCTCCCCCAGGTATTAATACATACTCTGAGTTAATTAATAAGTAAATAGTGATTTTATTAAAGACAGAAAGGAGGATTTAAGTGGATGCATGTAGTAAAAAGACAGAACAAAGTAAGTCACCAAGCAAAATAAAGAAAATGTGCAAATCTATATCTAATCAAACTGAATACAGATAAGATCCTCACCAGTTCCACAATGCTCCTTTTACAGACTAATCTCCTTTTAGCCTGGGTCCAGCAATCACTCACCCCTGCACTCACTGTCTTTTGTTCCAATTTCTTTCAAGTATCCCAGGGAGGAGATGGGGCTGTCTCTTTAGCCAGCTGAAGCCAAAATGGAGGGCTCTCCTAGGGGTTTAAATAGACTTTCTCTTGGGGTGGAGACCCCTCCTCACTCCAGTGCCAAGTCCAGCTCCAAGATGGAGTTTTGGAGTCACTTGGGCAAGCCACATGTCCATGCATGACTCACAGTTTTTACAGGAGCATCCATTGTTTACATACTACCTTGAACTTCCTCAAGTAGACTTCTTATGTGGATTGAGCATTCCAAGATCCATTGTCCTTTCAGTGTTTCTTGATTAGGTACTTAATTTCAACATTCCTTTCCCCAGGAACTGACCAAATGCTCTACTAAGGTTATTTAGAAATCAAGCGGTACACAGCCAACATTCATAACTTTGAATACAAAATGATACATGCATACCAATAGGATTAATACATTCATTAGATCATAACCTTTATGGAGATGTGTTACATGGCATATATAGCATAAAACACATTCTAAGCATAGTTCCATAAAACACATTCTAAGCATTATTTCCATAAAGCCTTATGGGAGAGTACTGTCAAAAGCCGTATAGGAGGTACTGTCACAGCATCGTTAAGCTGTTGAGAGATTTTCAGAAAACAAACAGTGTAAGAACCCAACCAGTTGGAGTCAAGGGTCCTCCTTGAGACAACATCCATTGAGGTAGCGCTTTCTCCACACAAGCTCTAAAAGGTGCTCGGAGGTTAAAACAAAGTCCAAGTTCTCATGAGGTGGTAAAGGAGTCCACGTTTCTCTCAGTAGCCTTCCACAATTTCTAAAACACGTGTCCTTGGTCAGAGATGGCCTCCTCTGCCCGGAGCTGGGACTCCCATGGGGGTAATGGTGCTGCTCTCTGATTGGCAGAGGGCGTTGGGAGGGGAGTTCTTAGAGGGGGGTCAGCACGACCCACTTTAAACAGGTCACCCCACCCCAGAACTCACTCTGATTGGTCAAATCTCCTCTGAGGGGAGGTCCTATCAGGTGATCCCCATCCTGATTGGTAGAGGAAGTAGGAGGAGTTCTTAGAGGGTCACATGACCCACATCCAGAGATGGGTCACTCCACCCCAGAACTTGCCTTGATTGGTCAAATCTCCTCTCCAGGGTGGTCCTCAGTGGCTGAAACCCTTCCTGAGTGGTAGAGGATGGTCACGTGACACACCTTGCTTCTCGGTCATGTGGCATCTTGACCCTGGGATTAATACTCCCGGAGCGGGACTTCTGGGTGACAGGTGAGTGGGGTTTATGGTCCAAGGGGCAGAGTTTAAGGGGTCAAGGGTGCGGTTAGGGTTTGTTTCCATGGTATACTTCACTTATACTACTCAGGTTTACTGTACCATTACTAGTTTTTGTCTTGTTCACAGAAGCTTTTGATCAAGGTGTGAAGTTTTTGTGTGCTCTCAAGGAACATCTGCCTTGGTGTGTGTTGAGATTCTCCCTCAAGTTCTCAACAACAGCTTGTGTGTTTTGCTTCTTCATGCAAGGAGAAGATCTTGAACTAGATTCCATGGGTTCAATAGCTGTTTCTGCTTGGCACTGATGAGTATCATCTACCTGCAATACAAAGAAAAATTCTCATGCTTTAGTGGTATTGGAGAACCTTGTTAATTACCAGCAGGAAGTGAAAGACCCATTCCAAGCGACTGAATAATATGAATTAGCAGACACACGCTAAAAGCAAGAATCTTCAATGTTTATAGTTATCACCTGAAAATACAACAGCGCTATGCAGAATGCTTTACAGCAACTACCTACTCTCACCATGTTCAAGATAGAATGGGCATTATCATCCATGCTTTACAAATCACAAATCACATAATTTAACAAGGTATAGGCAAAGCTAAGGAGTAGTACACAGGAGTTCCTTGTCTAGTCTCTTCTTGCTCAATCACTAATCTGCAGAACTGTATTTTGAGATATGTAATTTAAGTTTAATTACTGATATTTCATAATGAATTTGTAAATGTCCTATAGTTTATCTCTCTCTCTGTAAATATGATAGCACTTGAAAAAGTTGTTTAGTCCTGAAGCATTTACACTGGCCTGCAGAGGATATCCTGTCCAGACGTATTATGAAATATTCAGGAGAATGTCATGTCATTCTAAATATTTAACATAACCTTCACAATATGTTTGTTGTGATGGTCAACACTAGCTTTGTAAAACTGTTGAAAAATTTCACAATGTGTACATTTTTGGTTCTCTCAAATTCCAGTCCCCACTGCTATTACAATCGTCCTTGTCTCTGCACTCCTAGCTTCCCTGCACTCACCAAATTCTGACATGATTTTAGCATCAGTTAGCTAAAAACTCAGTAGTTATATATGTGTGCTTCATGACCATTGAAATCCTGGAATGCAAAGCTTCTGATAGTCTAGGTAATTGGCCCCAATTCTCATCCCATTTACACTGATGTGGGTCCTGTGTGAGAGGTGAGCATCAGGGCTTATCCTTCTAGTGCCAGTAAAAACAGAATTGTTACCAACATATATTACTGGCAAGCTAATAGGACCATTATTATTAAGGGTACCTGACTCCTCCCATTACAAGAAGACCCTGTTTTCTGCTGCTTCTAACTTACAAACTTTAATTGCTTGGGCTGAAATTTTCAGGGGTGGGGGACAGAGGCAGAATTTCAGCCAAAATGGTTAAGCTATTCCCAAGACCAAGGCTAGGGAAATCTACATTTTTCTCATATTAAAATATTCTGGCAACTTTTCTTTAAAAAACTCCATGTGTTGGAGCAGGGACTTGTAATTTGGCAGGGTGGCCTTTGTGCAGAGAATGTGCTTTGCCATCCCCATGAAAACCTGCCCACATTTGGCCAAATTATAAACCTGAAAAAATCACAGTTCACAGATACTCAGAGAGAATTCTTAGACTTGTAGCAGCTAAAATCTCTGAAGATTTCGTCCTCGCTGAGTATACTTGAATCTCGCACAGCTCTTAGTGCTAACCAAATTGTGCATGAGCTATTCCCCACAGACTGACTGCACATGCGCCATTTCCACACAGCTCCTGGATGTGAAAACACGGCACACTGTGCCACCCCGCAGAGCAATTGATATGCTCCAGCCCAGGCCTCTAAGGATCAAAGCCAGAGTTTCCCTGCAACAGTTCTTCCCAGCTGCTTTGGTCCAGGCACCAGAACTGAGAGCAGGAACTTTTCTCTCAATAAACTCCCAATGACCCCTCCAAGCTGCTGCACAAGCATGCTGATGGAGGAAGATACTGGACTCAAATGCAGAGGGGACAAAAGACAAATGGAGGAGCAGGGGCGGGAGGGGCAGACTGGGACAAGGAGTATGCCAAGATTGGGACTGGAATGGGAGTGCGGGGAGGGGGCCAAGGACAGGGAGCTGGTAGGCAATGCTAGGACTGGAAGACTATGAGAGAAGGCCGGGGAAGGGGGAAAGGAATGTAGAGAGACACTGAGAGAAGACACAGAGCTAAGAGGAGGAGGAGGAGAAGGGAGTTTGTAGGGGGAATTTGCAGGGGAGACTAAGAGACTTAAGGAGAGGAATTGACAGGCTAGTGAAGGGAGTGGGTGGTGTTCTGCCAGCGTTCTGGTGCCTGTTGGGGGATTGTTTTGCTGTAGGTGGTGGTGGTTTGCTTTGGTTTGTGTTTCCTGGACTTACAGGTTTTAGGTGGGAAGGCTATGACCGATACAGAGGCAGCAGTGAAAGACAGAATGAGGCTGACTGGATATGGAAGCTGCTGCCTGTACATGATCCTGGAGGGGGTACCTGAAAAGAGTTTCGTCTGCCTGACGTGCCGCCTGATAGAGCTGATGGAAGAAAAGATCCGAGGACTGGAGATGCAGGTGGAAACTCTGTCGAGTTTAGAAGGGGATTCGAGCGGATGATGGAGCAAAGACATGAGGAGGCTGAAGGGAAAAGCTCAGTCTTGCAGATGGAAGCAGGACCAAAGAATTCTGAGGGGAGACTGCTGGGTGAGGAAAGTGGACGGTGGAAGCACGTGACTAAGAGAACCAGGCAGAGAAAAAGACAGGCCAGTGAAGGAGAAATAGAGCTCAGGAACAGGTTTGCAGAGTTAGAAAATGAAGAAGACGCTTAATGAAATTGAGGCTCAGGTGATCTTCAGTGGGATTCTGCCTATTCCTAGAGAAGGGCAACAAAGGTGTGAAAAGATTATGGCGATCAACAGATGGCTCAGGCAGTGGTGCTATAAGGAGGGCTTTGGGATGTATGGCCACTGAGAAGCATTCATTGACAGAGGACTGTTCTCTTGGGATGGACTTCACCTGAGTAAGGAGGGAAATAGACTTCTAGGATGGAGGCTGGCACAACTGATTAATAGAGCTTTAAACTAGGAATTTGGGGAAGATGGTTGGGAGATGTCCAGGTAATCTCCAAAATTCCCATAAAGGGTAATCTCCCTTCTTAGCATTGAGAGGGAAGAAAACAAAGTAAGAAAGGATACAGCCATGGGTCGGAGAATGGAAATAAGGAGGAAGGGTAGTGTAGATACCAGTCTAATAAGTGATACTGGGGGTAGAATGTCTGTGCCTAACCAGGTAAAGAATGTCAGTGAAGCCAAATGGCAAAATTAAGATGTTGGTACACTAATGCGAGGAGCCTAGGTAACAAAATGGAGGAAGTAGAGCTTCTGGTGCAGGAAGTGAAACCGGATATTATAGGGATAACAGAAACATGGTGGAATAGTAGTCATGACTGGAGTACAGGTATTGAAGGCTATGTGCTGTTTAGGAAAGACAGAAATTAAGGCAAAGGTGGTGGAGTAACATTGTATATCAACGATGAGGTTAACTGTAAAGAAATAAGAAGTCATGGAATGGATAAGACAGAGTCTATGTAGGCAAAAATCACAATGGGAAAGAAAGCTACTAGAACCTCCCCTGAGGTGCTTGGGGCTAGCTAGAGACCACCAGGATCTGATTTGGATATGGATAGAGATCTCTCATGTTTTTAATGAAGTAAACATTAATGGGAATTGTGTGATTATGGGAGACCTTAATTTCCCAGATATAGACTGGAGGACAAGTGCTAGTAATAATTATAGGGCTCAGATTTTTCTGGATGTGATAGCTGATGGATTCCTTTACCAAGTAGTTGAAGAATCAACAGATGCCATTTAGATTTGGTTTGGGTGAGTAGTGAGAACCTCATCGAAGAAATGGTTGTAGGGGACCACCTTGGTTCAGTGATCATGAGCTAACTCAGTTCAAGCTAGATGGAAGGATAAACAAAAATAGATCTGGGACTAGGGTTTTGATTTCAAAGGGCTAACTTTAAAGCATGAAGGAAATTCGTTAGGGGAAGTGGATTGGACTGAAGAACTTGTGGATCTAAAGGTGGAGGAGGCCTGGAATTCCTTCAAGTCAAAGTTGCAGAAACTATCAGAAGCCTGCATTCCAAGAAAGTGAAAAAATTCATAGGCAGGAGTTGATGACCAAGCTGGATGAGCAAGCATCTCAGAGAGATGATTAAGAAAAGCAGAAAGCCTACAAGGAGTGGAAGACGGGAGTGATCAGCAAGAAAGCTACCTTATTGAGGTCAGAACATGTAGGAATAACGTTAGAAAGGCAAAGGCCAAAAGCCATGTAGAGTTGGCCCTTGCAAAATTAAAACCAATAGTAAAAGGTTCAATAGCCGTATAAATAAGAAGAAAACAAAGACAGAAGAAGTGGGACCGCTAAACACTGAGGATGGAGTGGAGGTTAAGGATAATCTAGGCATGGCTCAATATCTAAACAAAAACTTTGCCTCAGTCTTTAATGAGGAGCTTAGGGATAATGGTAGGATGACAAATGGGACTGAGGATATGGAGGTAGATATTACCACATCCGAGGTAGAAGCCAAACTCAAACACCTTAATGGGACTAAATTGGAGGGCCCAGATAATCTTCACTCAAGAATATTAAAGGAACTATCACATGAAATTGCAAGCCCATTAGCAAAATTTTTAATGAATCAATAAACTCGGGGTTCTACTGGACAACTGGAGAATTGCTAACATAGTTCCTATTTTTAAGAAAAGGAAAAATGTGATCCAAGTAACTATAGGCCTGTTAGTTTGACATCCGTAGTATGCAAGGTCTTGGAAAAATTTTTGAAGGAGAAGGTAGTTAAGGACATTGAGGTCAGTGGTAATTGGGACAAAATACAACATGGTTTTACAAAAGGTAGATCGTGCCAAACCAACCTGATCTCCTTCTTTGAGATGGTAACAGATTTTTTAGACAAAGGAAAACGCAGTGGATCTAATTTACCTCGATTTCAGTAAGGCACTTGATACGGTTCCACGAAGTTATTCGTTAAATTGGAAAGATGGGGATCAAGATGAAAATTGAAAGGTGGATAAGGAACTGGTTAAAGGAGACTACACCAGGTCATACTGAAAGGTGAACTGTCAGGCTGGAAGGAGGTTACTAGTGGAGTTCCTCAGGGATCAGTTTTGGGACCAATCTTATTTAATCTTTTATTACTGACTTTGGAACAAAGTGGGAATGTGCTAATAAAGCTGGGAGGTATTGCTAACACAGAGAAGGACCAGGATATCACACAGGAAGATCTGGATGACCCTGTAAACTGGAGTAATAGTAATAGGATGAAATTTAACAGTGAAAAGTGCAAGGTCATGCATTTAGGGATCAAGAACAAGAATTTTGGTTATAAATTGGGGACGCATCATTTGGAAGTAACAGAGGAGGAGAAGGACCTTGAAGTATTGGTTGATCACAAGATGACTATGAGCTGCCAATGTGATATGGCCATGAAAAAGCTAATGCGGTTTTAGGATGCATCAGGTGAGATATGTCCAGTAAAGATAAGGAGGGTTAGTACCGTTATACAAGGCACTGGTGAGACCTCATCTGGAATATTTTGTGCAGTTCTGGTCTCCCATGTTTAAGAAGGATGAATTCAAACTAGAACAGGGACAGAGAAAGGCTACTAGGATGATCCAAGAAATGGAAAACCTGTCTTATGTAAGTAGACTCAAAGAGCTTGGCTTGTTTAGCCTAATCAAAAGAAGGCTGAGGAGATCTGATTGCTCTTTATAAATATATCAGAAGGATAAATATCAGGAGGAGAGGAATTATTTAAGCTTCGTACCAATGTGGACACAAGAACAAATGGATATAAACTGGACACTAGGACGTTTAGAGTTGAAATTAGACGAAGGTTTCTAACCATTAGAGGAGTGAAATTCTGGAACAGCCTTCCAAGGGAGTAAGCGGGAGCAAAAGACATATCTGGCTTCAAGACTAAGCTTGATAAGTTTATGGAGGAACAGTATGATGGGATAGCCTAATTTTGGCAATTAATTTGGCAATTGATCTTTGATTATTAGCAGGTAAATATGCCCAGTGGTCTGTGATGTGATGTTAGATGGGGTGGGATCTGAGTTACTACAGAGAATTCTTTCCTGGGTGTCTGGCTGGTGAGTCTGGCCCACATGCTCAGGGTTTAACTGATTGCCATATTTGGGGTCAGGAAGGATTTTCCTCCAGGGCAGATTGGCAGAGGCCCTGGAGGTTTTTCTCCTTCCTCTGCAGCATGGGGCATGGGTCACTTGCTGGAGGATTCTCTCACCTGGAGGTCTTTAAACCACCATATGAGGACTTCAGTAACTCAGACACAGGTTAGGGGTTTGTTACAGGAGTGGGTGGGTGAGATTCTGTGGCCTGCGTTGTGCAGGAGGTCAGGCTAGATGATCAGAATGGCCCCTTCTGACCTTAAAGTCTATGAGTCTAAGAGAACTGGGGCTGGCTGAGCAGGGAGATTGGGACAAGGAGCCTTAATTCCAGCATATACGAATTTTTGAGTGCTTTTGCGTGTAATCCATATATGCACGCGCACACACCCCCTGCTCTAGGCATCCAGGCCTTTCAAGAAATAATCAAATATTTGGGATGAGCATTGAAGTGGGAAGATTGACCTCATTCCCATTTACCAAGTTAATGAGCACTTGGCATGAGATCACAGATTTGATCATACCAACAATTTTAAGTTTACCATTATGCCCAGATCTTTGTTATGTGCCAAGCTTTATTCATTTTATTTACATTGATGACCTTGTCTTCACTATATTCATGGCAGATATAAAGGAGGTATGAATAACACGGCATATCTTCAAACTCACTTGGAGAGATAAATACATTATGTGGATTTCCCAGGCCCTGCACATTCAGATACATTTTGACGATCAGTTACCTTTGGTGATTTGCTGCCACCAGCTGTCGGTTTAGAGATCTTGGCAAAATTAGCTGACCTGCCTTTTTGTAAACGTTGGCCATATGGTGACAAATTTTGGCTTTGAGCAGCAAGACGGGCACTGGTCTTTAGGTTTAGCGCTGTTCTGCGCAAAACACAGGGTTAGTTTTCCCAGTAGGAATATCAGCAAAGCCTGAAAAATAAACAACAGCCATTAACCACAGTTGATTAAATTACTTTATTGTTCCAATCAATCTGATCTTGCTCAATTCAAGATGGAGATGACAGCGGGTAATAATTTAGAAAGTAAAATGGCATTTACTCACTGAATAACAGAATGGGGAATTATTAGGACTATCTTGCGTTCTAGAATTTTATAGGTGAACTCAGGCAAGGGTGTGGATCTGTGTAACAGCAACTCTACTAAAATGGCAAAAAGAGTTTTCCCCAAGCAAATGTTCTCTTTTTCCTTTAAAGGGACACCATTAACTGGAAAATCATTTCCATCTGAAAACGATGTCTCTCCTTTTGTTCTAAATAGAGCCGGCCATAGGGAGACAATTCTGTTTTGACCCCTTTCGAGTTTCACAATTTGTTTTATTCTAGATTGGAATGAAAACATAAGCCTTTCAAATACTTTCATAAAATGAAATTGAATCAAAAACATCAGGCTTTCAATTTGGGTCTCCTCCTGCTCAGCAAAAACTTTGTCGAATCAATACATCTCCGTAATACATTTCGGTTTGACAATGCAGCACATTTCAATGAAAAAACATTTAGTTAAAAATGTTTAAGCAAAAATTTCCCCCTTCCTATCAACCAGAAGAAAAGGTGTTTTATAATGGGAATGGCTGGGCCTAGAATCCCTCTCTTGCAACCTATATGAGGCTGGATTTGGCCAATGATGTCAAGTTTTACAATGCTTCCAAGTCACACCTATGACAACACGATTATTTAGATAAGCGTGCGCGCACACACTCCCCACAATGTGGACCATTCTCCTCTAAAGAAGTAACAATTACCTTTCTGACCACCTCTGGGAGTCCATCTGGCTCATCTCTGGCTCGTTGTCCTGGGTCAGTGAATGTAGGTAGATGGCAACCTCATCAGCACCTGACCAGGAAAGAGTCATTACCTGTACAAATAACTAAGGAGACTCTGGAAATATGTGTTTAGAATGCAATGATCTCAATCATTCATTTGTTAATTAAGTACATAAGACGTGTGCTTGTGCAACCACAGTCAACTATAGCAGAGCTTCAGAAACTATACTGATTTATGAGGATCTGGCCCTCATCTGAATCAAATGTAATAATGGAGGTTTTGAAAACATGTGTTCTAAATAAATGCATTAAGGTTAGAAACAGGATCACGATTAAGGCTATGTTTTAGTCGTGGGTATTTTTAGTAAAGTCATGGACAGGTCACGGGCAATAAACAAAAGTCAGGGCCCCGTGACCCCTCCATGACTTTTACTAAAAATAACTGGGACTAAATCTTACCGCCTGGGAGAGGACGCTCCTGAAGACTGCTGGGAGTGGAGAGAGAGGCAGGGCAATGATGGTGCTGGGAAGGGGGTGGCTCAGGGCCCCACCACCACGAGTCCCAGACTGCTGCTCAGGGACCGTGCCTGGGGCTGACTGAGCAACGGCCAGTGCGGCTGGCTCCTGGGCTTCCCCAGCTGCTGGGATCCTGGGATCAGCTGCACCAGCACTGCAAAATTCACAGAGTCACAGAAACCGTGACTTCCACGAATGATTTGCAGCCTTACAATCATTCTAGTATAGCATTTCCTTCTTCAACTACATACTTGGCTTGTGCTCCTTTAATGAGGCATTATGGTCAACAATTTGTTTCAGCAACATTTCTTTTTCCTTCCCCAGCTGCTTACAGGATTGCATCCATGTCTTCAGTTTACTGTCAGCGAATCCATTTGCTTCTTCAGTTGATCTAAAGCCTTCAGATTGTCTAACTATAAAATAAAAAAAAATTTTAGTTGCTAATAGGAAAATTCATTCTTCTGTCTAAGCATTATACTCTCACTATTGGCATCTCACCTACCATTAAAGTTCAGTGCAACTAAAAATCCAAACAAAAGTTATAATATGAAGTTGTACAGTAGAGTTCACTTATTAATATACAATTGAATTATAGCAGCTTCTAATTCAAACAGATAAACATTAAATCATGTTTAGTGGAACGCTACGTGTGTAGATTTCCTTGATAGAGAAATCATAATCTAAATATAATATTCAAAATAACCAAAT
Organism: Mauremys reevesii; assembly: GCF_016161935.1. NCBI lineage: Eukaryota > Metazoa > Chordata > Testudines > Geoemydidae > Mauremys > Mauremys reevesii. Next base: position 46,435,129 of record NC_052625.1, read on the forward strand.
GGCAGAACCCAGCCGAAAAGCATGTGGTCCAGGCATGTTTGTCCACCTTATGTGCATTGGGGTGCCAAAATAAATGGATGGTAGATATCTGGCAGCCTTATAAATCACACTTCAGGATAATGTAAATATCCAAGCACAGTGCTCCATCAGCTGGGCATGGAGTGAGTACTGTAACTCAATGCCTGCTTGCCACAATACTGGCTCCACACTGTGCTACATGAGTGCTTTTTGATGTGTTTATTTCTGAAGCGAGCATAGAACTACAGTCCCTCATTCACCATAAATGGAAGTAGAAAAGATTGCAGACTAGAAAATGCAGAGGAATTGATAAGAAAAATTCACCTAGATGGACAGGTTTAAAACTTTTCCCCTTCTGTGGCAGTAAACACCCAACCTATGCGTGTTACAAATAAAACTTCATATAGTCATTACCAGAATTTCTCTTTGCATTGGCACATGGAATTGTTCACATGCCTATCTAAATTATTAGCAAGAATAGTGCTGTCATAAGAAGAATCACTTCATTAATAATTTAGATGGAAATTCTGCATACATCAGAACAGATATGCTCTCCCAAGTCGAGTGTGACATAAGGAGGTAGTAGAAGCAGTTTAAAGATAATAGGGGGCATGTCTGCCTGGGAAGTTTCAGAAGATATTAATGTGTTCATTAACACGATGTTACAACATGCAGTGTAGACACTGCCCTGTTATGTTTAATATCACATCAGTCAATTACTTGGTCAACCTTAAATTGGCCAGAGTGAAAAGACATGTTTAAACACGGTCTCATTTTGATAGAGACCCTGGCAAGTAAGGTATTCATTTCCTTTGCACCATAAGTGCCAAAACTTTACCCAGAACAATGAATGAAAGTTCCTGATTGAATTCTGCCTGGATGCAAATGTATCAGTCAGGCTAAAAAGTGTTTTTTAATTTATAAGGAGGTGGGGTGCACTCAGGAGGCTTGCTATGTGAAGAGGTCAACAGGACAAAGGATTTGAGAATCCATGGGCTAAAGGATAATCTCTGCTGAACTACACTTTCCTTTTGATATCAGGCTGTATCAAACTGCTTAGGCAGCTCAGGTACAGATGAAATAGGAGTATGCGTCAAGAGATCTATTTTTCTGCTGGTATAGTGGAGTTCCTGCAGCTATCAATCAATCATGTCAAAAATTCCCAGAACTTCTGGCTAGTGAAGAGAACTAGAAGGATGGATTTCAGCTCTTTCTCTTCCCTTTATGCGAAATGTCTTGTAAAGCAGCGGATTCTTCTCGACATCTGACATTATTTCCATGGCCTCTGAGAAGGAAGTTCCTGACCTCTGGTTACTCACTTATGTTGAAAGGGATATAAACATTCATACTTCAGGCACAAGCCAACCTCTAACAGGAGATAGGAAGAAATTTCCCTTGTGGGTTAGTTATTCCATAACTGCCCTCTACAAGGTTTCTTGAACCTTCCTCTGAAGCAACTGCTACTGGCCACCGTCAGATGACATACAGAGACTCAATGGACCACTAGTTTGAACCCATCTGTCCATTTCCTATGTTTTGTTCCAACACTTTACTGAATTCTGTAAAGTAAACTAAAGGACGTGTACCTGACATACTGAGAAAAACGGTACAGCACAAGGTGTGCGGTTCCAGAAAGCTGGGCGCTCTTTTTCTGTGACACCCACCATAACCTGGCGGCATCTTGTCTTCCAGGTATGCTCTTCACCAAGTGAGGTGTGTTCCTGTAGCAATCATACAAGGGCCAAAGTGAAAACTGGGTTGGCTTAAGAGTATGTTCCTTGTGCTTACCTGCCCCAAAGAGGAGCATTTGGACAGGATCTGAGAATGACGTGTCCACAAATGGAATTTCTGGAGACTACATTGATGAAATCCCACTCAGAGGACATTACCAATGCATGGCATCAGCAAACCTGGTCACTGGGAAAACTAGCTCCGGGGTGACTGCTGCCAGGGATACAATTGATGAGATGAAGTTTTGGGTCTTTGTAAATCTTTTATCATAGTGGTAAATTTACAGAGTCCAGGCCATGCCTATTTTAACCTGGTTGAACAATGTCCCTGCACTGGATTCAGAATATTCTGATTTTGAACTCCAGCGGGGTTGGAATCCTTTCTAGCAGCTGACCCAGAGTTGGGAATGGATCTGTTTCGCTGGTCAGGGCACAAACAGTGATGTTGTCTGTAAATGGACAGGGTTGTGTAACTTGAGACCTCAGCCTTGCTGTGATACTACCAGCCATTTAAACCTCTCAACACAGAGGATTAAGGTCAAAACGAAAGAGTCTTGTATAGGAATTGTAAACTCTTCACACACAAATGCTCATTTGTCTTTGTGATGCTGAAGATTTAATTGTTTAGGGAAGAAAAAGATTTAGGTCATCTATGTGAGCTTCTGCTTCATACTCTCCCCTCTGCATGCTAAAATAAATTTGTTAGTCTTTAGAGGTGCTTTCAAGTACTCCTGTTCACTGGATTACAGACTGCTGGCTGCTACTCTGAAACCATTCCCTTCATGAATACCTTTGGTGTTGGCAGTGACCAATGGATTACTATGCCCGGCTTTGACAAGGAGGTTGAGCTTCTGTTGTCTCAGCTACTAATTTCACTGGTTCCCCAAATAGCCTTGCACTTATGAAAGTGGATGCACGGGGTATGGATGATTTTTTCACGTTCATGAGTGTAAACTGTTTCCTTATGTGAAGAGTAAGAATGCTTTGCTACAAATCACATCAAGATAGAGAAAAATTGCCATGAAAGAATATCTTACACAACACCTCAAAAGGATTTGACAAGAATGTAACCAGAGAACTCTCACAATCAAATTGAGGATCATACCCTAGAGACGATGGCCCACTTGCTTGCCACCAACTAGATTTTCCTTACTAAGTCTAAGAAATGGCCACAGTTGGAGTTTTGAAATTTGCTGTAGTGTCCTCAATCTTCTTGGTCAATGGAATCTTTTGGAAGGAACCCCCTTCTGGAGGCATGGCCATGTCTCTCAGAGTAGGACTACTGCTGCACTTGAGTTCCCCAAGCTTACATTTTCCTTATCTTTCATATATAACATTTTAGTTTAACATCTAGATTTAACCGGAAATGAATGAGAATTCTTATGTGCTGCCTCTCTTCTGGGTGTCACACACACTGGCTAAAGTGCTCTTTGATCTGTTTTAGTTACATATGTATATGCTGTACATTTGCAAGCCTATGGAGGGAGAGGGAGACTCCCAAACTCCTTTGCCTTTCCTTGGTAAAGCCTGAGTCCTTGACCTGATAAACAGACAGGGACAATTCCCACTCCATTGTGACCTAAAATTTGGGTCCCCCTTCCTGCTTGAAAGGGTCCCAGGCTGAAAACAGAGATGAACAAACTACATTACCCTGCCACCTGAGAATGGGCTTCACAGAAATAACACATCTCTCTGCACACCCCAGATATACTCAGGGGAGAGAAGGGAGGCAACGAGTCTGATACAGAGCACTCCAGGAGACCCGTATATAGGAGAAAACAACAGCAAACACATCCTAAGGAATGCCTACGTCAAGACCTACCTGCCCTATCGGCGTAATGTAGCGATCGATTTTATCGAGGATTGATATATCGTGGCTCATCTAGACACGATATATCGATCCTATACGCTCTCCCATCAATTCAAGAACTCCACCGGGCGAGCGGCGGTAGCCGGAAGGTCAGACAGGGAGCCGTGGACATCGATCCCGTGCCGTGAGCACAGAAGGTAAATAGATCTAAGATAACTTCGACTTCAGCTACGCTATTCACGTTGCTGAAGTTGCGTATCTTAGATCGACACTCCCCACAGTGTAGACCATGCCCTAAAAGGGTGGAAGGCAAGAGAAAAGATTTAAAGACTGATGTTTACTTGCAGCCTACTCATTAATTGCATCGTGTACTTCTTTGCAAGGGATGTAATTCTTTTTGCCTTTTTGGGACCCAGCGCATACGGAGGTTTCAGAAGTATTATTCCTGGAGCCAGAGCTATGTCAGGTTTTCTCATCTCCTTGAGAATCCTCATGGTTGTACTGAGAAGAGAGGATTCTCTCCAGAACTTATGAGTTGCCTGAGTACTTAGCTTGGATTCATAGAGATTCAGTGTTTTCTTTTGTTGTTCTCTTAATAAATTCTTTCCCTTTTCTTTGGACTTGATTTAATTCCTTCCCT